>NC_037669.1:124755036-124841436 GCF_003255815.1 Theropithecus gelada
TCTCAGGGGTGTACTCCACCCTGTGAGGTGTGGGGTGTCAGACTGCCCCTAGTAGGGGATGTCTCCCAGTTAGGCTACTCAGGGGTCAGGGACCCACTTGAGCAGGGAGTCTGTCCCTCCTCAGATCTCAACCTCCGTGTTGGGAGATCCACTGCTCTCTTCAAAGCTGTCAGACAGAGTCCTTTGCGTCTGCAGAGGTTTCTGCTGCTTTTTTTTTTTTTTTTTTTTGGTTGTTGTTGTTTAGCTGTGCCCTGTCCCCAGAGGTGGAGTCTACAGAGACAGGCAGGTTTCCTTGAGCTGCTGTGAGCTCCACCCAGTTCGAGCTTCCCAGCAGCTTTGTTTACCTACTTAAGCCTCAGCAATGGCGGGCGCCCCTCCCCAGCCTCGCTGCTGCCTTGCCAGTAGATCACAGACTGCTGTGCTAGCAATGAGGGAGGCTCTGTGGGTGTGGGACCCTCCAGGCCAGGTGTGGGATATGATCTCCTGGTGTGCCTGTTTGCTTAAAGCGCAGTATTGGGGTGGGAGTTACCCAATTTTCCAGGTGTTGTGTGTCTCAGTTCCCCTGGCTAGGGAAAGGGATTCCCTTCCCCCTTGCGCTTCCCAGGTGAGGCAATGCCTCCCCCTGCTTCAGCTCTGGCTGGTCGGGCTGCAGCAGCTGACCAGCACCGATCATCTGGCACTCCCCAGTGAGATGAACCCAGTACCTCAGTTGAAAATGCAGAAATCACGGGTCTTCTGTGTCGCTGGTGCTGGGAGTTGGAGACTGGAGCTGTTCCTATTCGGCCATCTTGCTCTGCCCCCTCCAGGCATAAATTATTTTTCCTTTACCCCCGACTCATATGGAAATTGTGTATTTAGTTAAAGCCTGATCTGAGACTCAAAATAGTGCAACTCTTTGTCTCTTAGCTATCTATGACCAGGAAGCTCTTCTCCTCTACCCCTCATTCAAGCTATTCTACCTTTCCAGACAGAACTAGTGTACATCTTAAACATATTGATTGATGTCTCATGTCTCTATAAAACATATAAAACCAAGCTTTACCCCGATCACCTTGGACACCTGTCATCAGAAACTCCTGAGGCCATGTCATGGAGGCATCCTTAAACTTGAGAAAATAAATTTTCTAGATTGATTGAGGCCTGTCTCAGATACCTTTTGGTACACAACTTATATGTTTATGCTCATGTAATTATCATACTCTCAAGATTACTGTAGCTTTGTAGTATTGCAATAATGTACTGCCATCATCCAATTTTTTTTAAAAAAATTTAAATATAATATTGGCTCTTTTTGGTCAATTGTATGTGTATGTATTTTCAGAATACACAGGTCAGGTTCTATTTAGAAAACAACTGGAATTTTGTTTGGGATAACATTAAATCTATAGATCACTCTGGCAAGAATTATCATCTTAACAATATCCAGTTTTCCAAAACATGAACATGATATTGCTTTCCATTTGATTAAGTCTTCTTTAATTTTTCTCAGTAATGTTTTATTGTTTCAGTACATAGGACTTACATATGTTTTAATAAAATATTTCACAAGGTTTTATTGTATTATAGATAGAGATTTTAAAATTAAGTTTAAGTTGTTTGTTGTTACATATATGAAATAAATTAATCTTTTAAAATTAATTTTCTACCTTACAAACTTACTAAATCCACTTTGTTAGTTCTAGTAGCATTTCTTAAATTTTCTTAGTATTTCCCTTATGCACACTAATATATTTTGCAAGTAAATATTTTTATTTTTAATTCTTTCTTTCAAATCAGTACACCCCTTATTTCATTTTCTTGAATCATTCTTGTGTCGTGATAACACATTTATAGTAGACCCTGTCAACGTTTTAATGCTAAATCCAAAATCTAAGTTTTGTTGAAGTTGTTTCTTTTGATAGTACTTGCCCCCTGAACATAGTACACACCTGTTTGTTTACCATATCTGGCAATTTTCATTTTAAACTAAATTTGCTTGTTACATTGTTATTGCTTTAGCCTGGCTCTCTATGAATCTCTTGTATATATAACTATTTTAATTCCTGTGTATTATAATCTGGTATAATCTTCAAGACTCACATATTTGATTCTTGTTCTCAATAATCTATACTGATAATCTTGCCTCTCATAATGTTAACCACTTTGACCTTTTTTCTTCATTTTAAGAACTCTTCTTCAAACTTATTCAAAAACATACAAGTTGTTCTACTTATTTATTGCATTTTTAGGATTTTTTTTTTTTTTTTTTAGTTTTGTTTTTAGGTATTTGTTTGTGTTGACTTGATCAATTCTGCTCTTTACAGTTTTTAGTATATATTTAAATAGATTTGTCATTTCCATGATATTTTTTCTTATTACTTATTTTGAATACTTGATATAATTTTCTCGCTTTTTAATATAAGCCAATTTTCTCCGCATGATACACTGAAGACATATATTCTTTCTGTTAAAAAAAAAAAAATACTACAAAGATTTTCCAAAACGAAGTACCTTTCTTCTCTTTCAGTCTTTTCAGGACTTTTTTGCGTCATTTAAAATTTTCTAGCTAGAGATAAACTCAAACAAGGTTGAGTTTCTAGTACAATTCTTTTATTTTCATACTTTAATCTTTTTTTTTTTTTTTTTTTTTTTTGAGATGGAGTCTCGCTCTGTCGCCCAGACTGGAGTGCAGTGGCCAGATCTCAGCTCACTGCAAGCTCCACCTCCCGGGTTCCCGCTATTCTCCTGCCTCAGCCTCCCGAGTTGCTGGGACCACAGGCGCCGCCACCTTGCCCGGCTAATTTTTTGTGTTTTTAGTAGAGACGGGGTTTCGCCGTGTTCGCCAGGATGGTCTCGATCTCCTGACCTTGTGATCCGCCCGTCTCGGCCTCCCAAAGTGCTGGGATTACAGGCTTGAGCCACCGCGCCCGGCCGCTAATCTTTTTTATTTTTGATCAATTTGAGAGGATTTGGTATCCTCCCAAATGACATCCTTGACGTCATCTCTCTCCATGCCGTTTCACCCTAGAACATTACTGTATTGCTCTCTCTCTGTTTTCTATTTTTTTGTTACTTAAAAAAATTAAAATTCCTTCGCATGGCAAATAAGTATCTTCATAAGGATTTTAAGATATAACTTTATAAAATCTCATTTTCAGCTACTGTTCTCCCCTTTTCTGTTATTCTCTGTTTTTTACGTTTCATTGGTACCAAACTGCTTGCTTTTACCTGGGTATGCTAGGATCTACTACGCCTCATTGTCTTTACTCCCAGTCATCAATATTGCTGAAGTGCCTAACACATTTTTGTACATCAAAATTAACATCTAAGTTCTGGGTCAAATATTTTCCTATCTGAGAATCAATCTTTTATGTTCTTAAATCTATTACAGTACACAGATAATTATAATTGTCCTCTCTTATATATCTGCATAGACTTCTTCAAGTGCGCAATAGTACCACCAGTTAGTCTCTAAATTAAGCTTATGGCTTTTGATATCTAAATCTACTCTAACTTTTAAAATATACTGTGAATATGGAGAATGCGTAGATTTAGAGTTTGAAGAAGGGGTGCATAACTCACAAATCAATTCCTTAAGTGAGGAAATAAATTTCTGCCATCTTTTCTGAGTAGTTCATGCTCCAAGTCCCTGGGTTAGTAAATTACGAGTGAATAATATAGAAATGAAGCCACTTTGAACTTATTTCTTGGTGTCTTCCTTTGAAAGATTTTGGCATGTGCTATAGCGTCTAGCTAGGTTTTTCACAAGCCACATCCAGATGCCTTACTCTTAATGAGATATTTCCCACCATGTTGTCAATTTTCTTTGTGCCAGTCTTTCTTTCTTCAAATTGCTGAGAGTTTTCATCTCTCCATATATCTATGCATAAAAAATGTGGAGACCATACATTGGTGGATGCTTAGACATGTGTCATTTTGATCTACAGGTGCCTAGAGATACTTTTTAAAGCCTTACCATGATTGAACACCATCTATTCTCTTTGACAGAAAAATCTCCTGGATTTTCTTTTGTGAGGTTATGTGGGGAAGCTGAGCTACAAATCCTTCATCCTCTTGTTCTTTTATATGCCATATCTACTTCCCAGTAAAACTTTGATTTCAAAGCTTTTGAAGTATATTTCAAAAGACTTGCTACCAGACTGCATCAAAAAATTATAAGAACTGGACACATAGTTATGACAAGATTTTCAGTAGCTTGTAAGTTTAAGACAATTACATTTGTTTAAATATATTCTGTTGTATTATAAACTTAAGCATATAAACTATGAATAAAAATTTCTGTAATTAAAAAATATGTAATGAAAAGAAGAGAAATGACTATTTTTACTAATTATTAGCTTAATTTCTACCTTCATTACTAGGCTTTAGTGTTCATTGCTATTCTTTCCTCATCAGTGACTAGTTAATGCTAACAGGTGCTCAATAAATACTTGTTGAATTAATTTTTAGTATGGTGTTCTATATTTGAAAAAGCAAACACATATAAAGTGTTAATCTATTTGATGTTGCAAAAATAGATATCCAATTTGAATATTGAAATGTATAAATGAATATTAAAATATGTTATATTTTGCATTTATTACTTAGAACTTGCTGAAAGTTATAATGAAAAGGGTTGAGAGTTCAATTATTTTAATTTTTAACTTCCATAAATGAGAACATGTGCAGTTTGCTTTTCTGTACCTGACTTATTTCACTTTGCTTTCTTTGGTTATTTACTTGTATGACTCTAAGCAGTGACATTAATTTTTCTACTAAAAATTCTGTATCTCCAAATTACTGATGGAATACCTGCACCATTTTGCTCATTTCTCCTCTACCTAGGACTGAATATGGTAACATATGAACAAACTTGGACCAAAAAGTGGTATCTAAATGCATGTAATCATCATAATTAATATTATCAACCAGTTTAGAGAATGACTCTGGATGCACACTAAACTCACTAGTTATATGGACAAGGAGGAGAATGTATCTGACCGCAGTTAAGTTCTTACGATATCCTCCCAAATGATACACTTGACTTCATCTCTCTTCATGCCATTTCACCCTAGAACATTACTATATTGCTCTCTCTCTGTTTTCTATTTTTTTGTTACTTAAAAAAATTAAAATTCCTTGACATGGCAAGTATCTTCATAAGGATTTTAAGATATAACTTTATAAAATCTCATTTTCAGCTACTGTTCTCTCCTTTTCTGTTATTCTCTGTTTTTAACGTTTCATTGGTACTAAACTGCTTGCTTTTACCTGGGTATGCTAGGATCTACTACGCCTCATTGTCTTTACTCCCAGTCATCAATATTGCTGAAGTGCCTAACACTTTTTTGTACATCAAAATTTAACATCTAAGTTCAGGGTCAAATATTTTCCTATCTGAGAATCAATCTATATTTGCTAAAGTCAGATTTAAATGCTAACTCTACGGAGCCCTCTTGTCATTTTGTTTAAACTTATATGTTTTCAAGATTGTCTGCTTAGTCATTTTGCTAATTTTCTGCTTCTAGGTATCTGTACCTTAATAATGAGCCCTTTGACTGAAGGACCAGTTGTTTTCAAATTTGACATAAATGCAAGTAGTTTTCTTGTAAATAAACCTGAGATCAAATCATGAACGCTCCTATAGTTATATGACTCTAAGCAGGTAATTTAACTTTTCTTTGTCTCACTTTACATATTTGTAAAATTGGGGTTACAATGCCCAGATGAAAGACTTGTTAGAATAATTAAATTATATTATTTATTTTATTACTATTATTGCTTTTCTTAACTTATAGGTCTTTGTACTTTCTCCCTGACACCACTGTACTGAATTTGGCACTCTGCTCAGGAGCACAATTATTTGTTGAAAAATTATTAGAAATTTGATTATGTACATATTTAGCTATGTTTTCCCATATGACACTTTGAAAAAAATGTACATTCACTTGTTTATTAAACTCAAAAAGATGAACTGTACTACATGGACATTTAAAGCTACACACTGAGCTGAAATTTCACCAAGGGGTTAGGTTGCCAATAAGATATTACAGGCAAGAAAAGCTCAATATTGAATTTCACATAAGGTATTAACCAAGTTAAATACTGCATCTGAGTAAAAATAATACTCTAATTACTGTCACAGTAATCATTTGGTGACACTTTTGCTATTGTATTCTCATCAGGCATGACCTTCCATTTTGCAGTCTTCAAAATACTGAACAAACTGGCCAGTTATTGATTGTATCTTCATCCTAATGCAGTGTAACATTTCATGTGCAGTTGATACCCTTAATTACTTTGATGAATAAATGGCAGAATGAATCTCCTGGGCTGTTAAAAGCAAAGAACAGTACAAACAATATTGGATTATTTGATTTAAAATGAGCACATATTTTATTGGTAACAACTACTCATTTTTTTCAAACTTTTAAAATAGTAGCCAGGTGTGGTATCTCATGCCTGTAATCACAGCATTTTGAGAGGCTGAGGTGGAAGAATCACTTGAGGCCAGGAGTTTGAGACCGGCATGAACAGCATAGCAAGACCCCATCTATACAAAAAGAAAAGAAAAATAAATGTAAAAATGTTTTATATGTTAATCCGCTTTTAATATTTTAATCTGACATTATGAAAAGTCATAATAAGAAGTCACTAAGTAAAATGAAAACCTCAGAAGCTATTTCAGCAAAGAATTACAATACCTGATTTCAGACTTTACTCTGCTGCTAGTTAAGTGTGGTCTTAGGAGGTAGTTCACCTGCCCTAAGCCTCAGTGTCTCGAAGAGTAAAATGAACACTCATGGCTCCGATGATGATTACCAAATAAACATTGTGATATGTAGGCATTATTTATAACTGTCATTTATATCTTCATATCTATGTCTGTATATAGCTATCTGTATCTGTCTGCCTATCATGTTTCCTTATATACGCATGTCTAGATATGGATATGGATATGTTTGCATTTACATCTGCTGGAATATATGTGATATAGCTTAAGAGTGTTTAACATGGCAAGTACCACTACTTTATTCTATAATTTTATATTGGTACATAATACACACTTATTTTCCAGTTAAATCATTTTCAGGGTAATCATCGATGAAGAAACTTTCTGTTCACAACACCTACAGTCTCAAAAATGTTGAATGGTTTATTTGAAAAATGTGCTTGAATGTTGTTAAATGAAAATTACCTTATAATTAAAAAAAAAACTTTCTGGTTTAATTGAATTCTAGGGTTAAATGAATCCCCATGTAATTTACAATATCATCAAATAGAAAAATATTACACTATCTTTCACAAGACATAAGCTGGATTTGTGATTGAAAATGTACTTCATCTATTATTTTCTGAGAAAAGAATCTTTTATTTCAAGTACTTTCAGAGAAAGAACAATAATTGCATTTCTCTAATTACAGTTATGTGATATGTAATATCATATTACATTATTACATTAACAGAGTACCTTGTGAGCAAAATTGCTGTAGCGTAAAACCCATAGGAATGTGTACATCAGAAATGCTGGTTTCTATGAGGTGTTTAAAAGACACTCATATAAAGGAGATAAGTGCATGAATCCATAATTTATGAACTAAAACTCTAGTATGACAATTTCTGTACATTATTAGCATGTAACTCAGGTGCTAATGTAGTAACTGTGATCTTTTGTTTTTTTTAATACACAAGAGTTTTTAACATTCTTGTCTACAACCAATTTTATAACTTGGTTTATAAATTAAACTGATAAAACATAAAATATTTGTTACAGACCAGGTGCTGTGGCTCACACCTTTAATCCCAGCATTTGGGAGGCTGAGGTAGGTGAATCACTTGAGCAAGGAGTTCGAGACCAGCCTGAATGACACAAAATTAGTTGGACATGGTGATGCAGGCATGTAGTCCCAGCTCCCTGGGGAGCTGAGGCTGGAGAATAACTTGAACCATGGAGGCCAAGGCTGCAGTGAACTCTGATCTTTCCACTGCACCCCAGCCTGGGTGACAGAGTGATAACTTGTCTCAAAAATAAAATAAAATAAAATAAAAATATATAAAATAAAAAGAAAATGTTAATTACTCTTACAAGTTGGCCAATGTATATGTACCATCTTAGTATCACAGAGTTTAATATATGTAGGTAATACCTGAGGATCTTGATAAAATACAGACTTTTAGTTCAGTACATTTGAGTGATCTAATAAGTCTTCCAGATAATAAGTCTGTTGGCCACTTACTTCATATTCTCAGCAGCCATATACTAAATAATGGGTGATATACTTTATGCATTAAAATAATTTAGAAGAAGTAAAAAAATGAAAGTGAAATTCATAAATAATTGCAAAGATGTTGTGTCCCTTTGAGGAAGCATTTTGTAATGTTACAGCAAATATAACCAGTAGCTGTTTTTTAAAGAGATTTATGGCAATTTATCAGAGTACTGATATAATGGGGAAATACACCTTTCAAGGGCTGTTGTATATGGGGTCTACAGAGACATTCATATAAAGAGACCCAAAATGCCATCACAGTTCCCCTCATACAGTGGGACCATGTAGAAACACCATGAGAAGGACTTGGTCCTGGTACAAGGCTGTTTTACAAGTATAAGTTTACATATCACACCTGTGACTATTTCTTATATCCCTGAGTACATAACTGAGGTAGATATATTTGGCAGTTAGAAGAACACTGATACGAATCTACTGATTGATTATTAGGGGAATGGCCAAATGGAAGTCACTGAAATTTCCCTTCCTTGACCTAATCAGTAAAACTGAAGCACTATTATATCACAGGTATAATGACAAATATTAGATCCACTCATACAGACTTAAAAAATGTAGCACTGGTGGTGCCCATCATACCCTTTACAAAAAATCAGAATTACAACTTCAAAAACAAGATAAATCAGGGGAGAAGAACTAAACTGAACTTCAAAAGAAGTTGTAGCCACAATTTGCACTGCCTCACATGATGTGGTGTCTTTTCTAGAACATGTCATCACAGCCTCTCACACTTGATACTCAGCTATTGATCTGGTGAATGTCTTTGTTTCAGTCCCATCAGGAAAGTATATCAGACTGTAGTAATTGTTTTTAGTCTTGTCCCAGGCCAGAGTTAACTATTCTGCCCTCTGTAACTATACAGTCCAAATAAATTTTACTTCAATTTTTACTGATAATTGACAGAACATCTACTGGTGCACTATCTTAATGACATCTTGTTAATAAGACATGTTCGGCAAGTGATAACTATGTCAGTTAGTCTGGTAAAATACATGTACATCAGAGACTAGAAGATAAACTCTAAAAAGGCTTTTTATCATCAGGGAAATATTAGGAGTACAGTGGTGTTTCACATGTTTTGAGACATCTCATTGGGGGAAAAATAGGGCAATATAATTCATCTCAACCTCCATCAAAGGAAAAGAGGCACAATATTTGATCAACTACTTTTGAATTTTGGAGAGAATATGTAAAACATTGGGCATACTGGTATCATCTATTTTCCAGGTGACTCAGAAGGTTACTGGTTTAGAGAGGGCTCTACAGCAGGTGCAGGCTATGGTCCAAGATATATCTGTGATATACAAAGGTACCTTGGCAGGTTACTGGAAAGCTTAGATAGGAATGACTCAGTGAAGATCTCTAGATTTTGGAGCAAGATTGCATCATTCTGGGTTGCATGTGTAGCTTCTTCAAAACCATATTCTTTAAATATTTGTTATAAATAACATTTAGAGAAAGAATAGAGGAACAGTACCACTGTTAGTAACAACTTAGCATTCTCTCCCTTGTTCTGAGTAAATAACCCACAGAGCAAAACCAAGGCCCTTCACACTAGATGACTTCCATCTTTCTTAGAAGTCTATTACATAATCATTATGTGTTCATTGCTGCTTTTTAAGGATCTTATCACAATGTAGCAGGTCAATAATTATTTCTTTCAAACAAATAATGCATAATTTTCTCCATACTTTCCTTTTTATAATGTGATGCTCTGGGAACTCAAATAGCATGTGTATGTCATAGATTCTAAAAATAGTAGACACAACGTTAAATTGTAGATTGCTAATAAAGTGTCTTTGGTTATTTACAATAAAAATTGCATTAATAATAGCCTGGGTATGAGTATTATAATGTTGTCTTGATTAATATAAAATTTTATATTTTGTATAACAGAATGCTAATGATATACATTTTTCAAGTAATTTTTGAATGTGCTATTCAGATTTAACACTGCTACTATTCTAATCAGAAGATTATCACGTGCATCTCAAAAAACATAGCAGTAAAAATTTAGAAAAATAAATAAATACTTGACATAAGAAGCAGTAATCATTCACAGAGAACTTAGATAATCAATGCTTTCAGAAAGAGAAAAAGAGAGAGAATAAAATTGCAATGGAGAATGAAGGTGAAGGCTTCAGCTTTTATTCCAATTCTGCCCCTTATTAGCTTCCTGGTCTCAGGCAAGTCACCCCACCTCTTTATGTTTTATAAAATATTGTGTAGATTTAATGAGAAATCAAATATGACACGGCATTCTCATTACTAAATTATATTATAATAAAATTAAATATAGATTTAATGTATCTTTAATGTATAAATATAATACAATATTTATGAGTGTGTGATATCAAGTTTTTGCCACAAGGATATAAATTTATCATAGTTAAATCAATCACATAATTCTACCTTTAATTTCTAAAATAGCTTTGTGGACAGTTAAACTATATGAATTTAAGATAATAAGGCAAAATTCTACTCAAGTTAAGCAGTTATTTCTTCAATTACTTTCCTATAAAGTAAATCAACCATACTTTCTTCACAACTTGATTCTAAAAATTGAAAAACAGTTTGGAACACACCAGGAATTTTATTTGCTTAGCTTTAGATTGAGAGTGTGGTGATGCAAAAATGAGGGGAAAAAAAGGAATTAGTGATTACTTTTAAAATATTATTTTAATATGTTAATGACTACACTAACTACAAGTTAATTTTTCACATATTAAAAATAAGTAAAAATGAAAACTAATTTGCCATTACTATCACATTTAATTGAAATACTAGCAAAAGCAAAGACTAATAAAAAACGTTTAAATAATCATTACCAATTTAACACTGGTAATTCAGAATTTATTGTAGTTTTCTCCTGTAGGCTTGCATGAACAATATAAAGAATTTACAATATAAAGACCTAGAATTGTGCAAATAAAATGGCCAAAGCTTGGGAGTCAGGCAATCTGACTTCAAAGTTTCTGTCTCAGCACCCTAACTTTCCAGTTTCAGACAAATATCCTTTTAATATGCTACATTTAACTGTTTGCAAATATTTTTACAAATGTTTACAAAATTACACTTTGGAGATCTTTTTCAAATTGAAGGTTTGTGGCAATCCCGTGTCAAGTAAAACTATCAGTGTCATTTTTTCCAACAGTATGTGATCACTTTGTGTCTCTGTGTCACATATCGGTAATTCTTGCAATATTTTAAACATCTTCGTTATGATTATACATGGTAACAGTGTCTGCAACCAGTGATTTTTGGAGCTACTTTTGTAATTGTGTTGGGGTACTACAAACTGTGCCCATATATGATGGTGAACTTAATGGATAAATATGTGTGTTCTGACTGATCTGAAAACCAATTGTTCCTCCATCTCTCTCCCTCTCCTAGGGAACTCCCTATTCCTTAAGACAGAACAATACTGAAATTAGGTCAATTGATAACCCTACAATGGCCTTTAGGTATTCCAGTGAAAGTCACACATTTCTCGCTTTATAGAAAAAGCTAAAAATTGTTAAGCTTAGTGAGAAAGGCATGTTGAGAGCTGAGACAGGCTGAAAGCCAGATCTCTTGTACCAGTTAGCCAACCTGTGAAGGTCACAGAAAAACTCTTGAAGAAAATTAAAAATGCTACTCCGGTGAATACAAGAATAGCAAAACAGCTTTATTTCCATTATGGAGAAAGTTTGAGTGGTCTGGGTAGAAGACAACAGCATTCCCTTAAGTCAAACCTCACTCAGAGCAACATTTCCTTAAGCCAAACTTCACTCAGACCACAACATTCCCTTAAGACAAACCTCGCTCAGAACAAGATCCCAACTCTCTTTAATTCCTCATTGAAATAAATGAGGAAGCTACAGAGAAAAAAAAAAAAAGTTTGAAGTTAACAGAGATTGGTTCATGAGATTTAAGGAAGGAAGCTCTCTCCACAACACAAACTAACAAGGCAAAGTAGCAAATGCTGATTAGAGGCTGCAGCAAGTTACCCAAAAGATCTAGCTAAGAAAAGTCATGAGTTGGCTACACTAAACAACAGACTTGGTAAGTAGGAAAAAAAGAACATTCTCATATTGGAAAATGTCATCTAGGACTTACATAGGTACAGAGGAGAAGCCAGTGTCTGACATCAAAGTTTCAATGCTGGGTATACTCTCTCATTAGGGACTAATGCTGCTGGTAAATTTAAGTTGGACCCATAGCTTATTCATATTCTGCCTAGAGCCCTTAAGGATTCTGCTAAATCTATTCTGCCTGTGCCCTAGAAATAGAATGATAAAGACCTGATGATAGCACATCTGTTTACAGCATGGTTTGCTGAATATTTTAAGCTCATGGTTGAAACTTAGAACTTAGAAATACTTACTTTCAAAATATTACTCATCAGTGACAATGTACCGCATCATCCAAGAGCTGTCATGGAGAGGTACAAGGATATTAATGTTGTTTTCCTTCCTGTTGACACAACATCCAATCTGAAGAAAATAGATAAAGGAGCAATCTTTACTTTAAAATCTCATTATTTAAGAAATACATTTTATAAGGCTATAGCTGCTATAGATAGTGATTCCTCTGGTGGAACTGGACAAAGTAAATTAAAAAATAACTCTTGGAAAATATTCACCATTCAAGATGCCTTTAAGAACGTTCATGATTCATGGAAGAAGGTCAAAATATCAACATGTATAGGAGTTTGAAGAAGTTGATTCTAATCCTCATGGATGACTTTGAGGATTCAAGATTTTAGAAAATAGATGTAAATGGCATGTAAAGAACAGGAGAAAAATAATTAGAAGTGGATCCCGAAGATGTGACCAAGTTGTACCAATCTCATGATCAAATTTTAAAAATTGATGGATTGTTCCTTATGGGTGAGCAAAGAAAGTGGTTTCTTGAGGTCCTTACGGATGAGCAAAGAAATGGTTTCGTAGTCATCTCTTGGTGAAGATGGTGTGAACATTGTTGAACTGACAACAAAGTATTTACAATATTACATCAACTTAATTAACTAAGCAGTGGCAGAGTTTGAGAGGATTAACTCCAACTTTAAAAGAAGTTCTACTGTGAGTGAAATGCTATCAAACAGCACTGCATGCTACAGAGAAAACTTTCATGAAAGGAAGAGCCAATGGATGCATCAGACTTCATTGCTATTTTACTTACCACAGGTACCCCAAACTTCAGCAACCACCACACTGATCATCTAACAAGTATCAACATTGAGACCAGCAAAAAGATTATAGCTAATGGGAGGCTTAGATAATTATTAGCATGTTTGTAGCGATAAAGTATTGTTAAATTAAGATGTAGTTTTTAGACATTATGTTATTTTACACTTAACAGGCTATAGTGTACTTTAAACATAACTTTTATATTCACTGAGAAACAAACAAACAAAAAATTATGTAACACTGTAGTGCCATAATCTGGAACCAAACCCGCAATATTTCTGAGGTATGCATATAGTTGATAAAGGATTAGTCCTCTTTAGCCAACATTTGTACTGCAAAATAAAGGCTAAATCAATGTTAGTTTATAGCTTAATTCAAAGTTACCTTTGTGCAGACATAAATACTAGAATCTTCAGAAAAACTTGCACTAAAGTCCTTAAACTTTTATCAACTAAAAGCTATGAATCATTCGATGATACATAATTTCTTTATTTAAAATAAATATAGCACAGTCTCAACTTTTATTTTTTTTAATTTTCACTTCTTTGCTCTTGGAGCTGATAACAAATAAAGTGGAGACAATATGCCAAATATCATTGGCTTTGATTCGATTTGAAAATACTGTCAAACACTGATCTTTTATTTTCTCAGATCTCACTCATACTTTATCCTTTCTCTCATGGTGAAATAGAGTAAGATTTTGATGACATTTCTTCAGATGAAGAACAGATGAAAGCTCTTGATCAAATAGACCAGAACTACAGATCTAGATGTGCTGGAAGTTGTTATATCTTCAGGTACTTTATTTAACAGCGCTTGATTGTGTTCCGGCTACTTTTATAAGATGTTTACACTTAGCTTCTGGGAAGCTTTGATATTGTACTGCTATATGTACAGACATGTATACACATTTTCAGATGTATATGCATGTACATGTCTGTAAAAAATTGTCTTTAAATGTATACATATATTTATATATTTGCACATATTTATCTATATCTGAGCTCTTCCTTAAGTATGTCACATTTGCTTGGTAAAAGAATAACCTATAATATTCGAATATAATGTTTATAAGTATTCAAAGGCTGTTTGGTTATGTGACACAAAATCTGCATATTGTAAATAACCCTAATGAAACATAGCGCTTAGTTTTCATTTAAATGTTCAATTTTCTTTTTAATATGTCAATGACTTTTTTTGCATTCATTGTTTTCTAAATTCTGAAATATATTAAAAGGCTATAAGCATTTTAAGTGCAACTTCAGTTTCACAGTGTCAAACTGTCTTTGAAAAATAATTCATTCATATACCTAGACAGAAGAATTTATACAGTAAACTGGGGTTCTGTCATTTAGCCTCATAGTATTTTTTAAATGGATTTCCTCAACAAAAAGTCAAGTCTTGTTTCAGAAAAAGTGAAAAGGGAATTATTGCCCTTGGAAAAAACTAGAATATTTTATTTATTTTGTATATTGCATAGAACTTTTACTTTATATTCAATTTTAAATAAAACAACATCTAAATAATTTTCTATGATGTAAAAAATTTAGATTTTAAAATCTATAAGTTTCAGATATTTGACATTGATTTTCTTTCATCTCATCTCGTTTCTGAGTGTGCACATTATTTATATATATTAATATTAAACATGCTCAGCTACTTGTATTATAATCAGGGATATTATGCTGTCTTTTATCTATCCTTTAAATAGAAAATACATCAATTTTCTATTATTGACTATTTTGCGAAACAATCTTTGCATCTATGCTAATTAAAATTTTAAAATAGTGTAATGATGCTAAAACTTTATAATATTACAATGTGTTTTCCTATTCAACCATGAAACATATTTTTATAAAAATATATGTCATTCTTAGATTATAATGAATTGTTTTATACCAGAAAAAGTGTTTTCTCAATATTGTCGTTTTTGTTCCCCTAGTCCTCACCAGTTTCGGCAATTTGTCAATGTTTCCCTGACATAAAATCATAAAGAATTATTTTGTTTCATTTCCCTATGGCAGCTCATGCTGTTGTATACACTATTTAAATTTCTGTATCCCACGTTGATCCAAATAAAGCAGACATATTTTAAATACTTTTATTAAGTAATTAGAAAATAACTCACCATTTACTATTTTAAATCATTCTTTCCCAATTATTCTGATTCAGTAAATAAAATTATATTTTTACAGATAATTGTAAAACTTAATGATAGTAAAAAGAAGATGAATGTTTTTAATGTAAAAATTATTTGAATGAAACTAAATACCTGAACAAAATTATATGTATATGAAGTAAATGATTTTTTGATATTTTGAGGAAACTCCATAGTGACTGTATTAATTTGTTCACCTACCAACAATGTACTGGCATTTCCATTCTCTATATCCTCACTTGCTTTGGTTATTTTCTCTTTTATTGATAATAGCCATTTTAACTAACATATGATCCAGCAATCCTGATGTTCAGTATGTATCCAAATAAAGAAAACTAGTATAGCAAAAATATATCTCTGTTCCTATATCCATAGTAGCACTATTTGCAATATCTAAGATATAGAATGAACCCAAGTGTCCATTGACAGATGAATGGATAAATAAAATGTGGTACATATACACAATGGAATATTATTCAGCTATAAAAAATGAAATGGTGTCATTTGTAGCAACATGTATGGAATTGGAGGACATTATGTTACGTGAAATAAGCCAGGCACAGAAAGATAAATATTTCATGTTTTCGCTAATATATGGCAGCTAAAAAATGATCTCATGGAGTTAGTGAACAGAATGGTTGTTACCAGAGGCTGGAGAGGGAAGTGGGGAGAGATGGATGAAGAGGTACTGGTTAATGGGTACAAAAATATTTAGATGGAAGGAATAAGGTTTAATGATCCTTAGCAAAATAGGACAAACTACAGGCAAAGATAATTTATTATATATTTTAATAGCTAGAAAAGAATATTTGAAATACTTCCAACACAAAGAAAGAAATGTTTGATGTGATGGATATTTCAATTACCCAGATCTGATAATTACACATTGTATGCTTCTATCAAAATGTCACATATACCTTACAAATATGTAAAATCATTATGTATCTATAACAACTAAAATAATTATAAAAACAAAATAATATTTGGACTATATCTTCTAATTTTTATATTCATTGTTATGTGCAAAATACCATTCAAAGAACTACATATTTCTATTCATAACAATTCAAATTCTTGTATTCACTATATTTTAAGGCCATATTTAACTATTTCTGAAACTGAAATTTTTTTGGCTTTGTATAACAATTATTCAATCCATACAGTACTTTATCATTTATATAACTATACATTCATTTAATAAATAACTGTTAATTAATATGCAGAAAATGCAGATTTACTTGTAGGGAGATATAAAGATGAATCAGAGGTCAAAGTCTGCCTTCAAGCAAAGACTATATTTTAGTGAATAAATATCATGTATTTATTCTAAAATCATAAAACAAGACATGGTAGGTGCCATGAAAGCAATGTTAATAAAATTTTTTGAAGTAATTTACTAAATAAATACATCTGAATAGAAAAACATAATGTAATAATATCTGGATACAAAAAATACTTTGTTTTTTTGATTAATAATAGTTACATACTGACATGAAAGAATACTTTCTTAAGATGAAAATCATAAATATGTCCAAAACCCAAAGACAGTTTTACTGTAAATAAGAACAGGAAAAAATAAGTGAGAAGTTTTTCCAGTATCTTCAGGAAGTCAACTGGCATCACCATAATTTACAATTGATTCATAGCTGCTATGCAATGCAGTGAGACAAAAGAAGAAAATGTTTAAAAAAATCAAAATGTATTATATGATAAAGAGTCACCCTTAGCAGATATAAAATGTAAATGATAACTTGGGAAGAAACAAATTTCAAATAATTTTACAGAAAAACCTTCAACTTCCTTAAAATATGGAGATTTTTTTGAAAAAAATATTAAGTATAATAGAAGAATGGAAAAAGAAAAAGTTGTTTACAGTAAACAAAATTAACATCTTCTAAACACAGTAAAAATTTCAATGGTCCTAATAACAAACAAACTATGAAATAACTAAAATTCGATACCATGTTTTCCCATAGTAGTTTGTCAAAAATCAGATAATTTGGTGAGGCAGGGTTCATGACAATAAGGGAGAAGAAGTACTCTCATATTTCTGATAGCAGTGAAAATATATACCACCTTTATGTATAGCAGTTTAATCAATATATCAACAAGTATAATACACATAATTTGATCCATCTTTTAATAACTTTGTTATAGCATATATATGAATTGATAAATATACACAAATTTTCTCTGTAGTATATGGTTTATAATAGAAAGCCTATGGAAATATTCTGTATACCAAAAATAGCAGGCAAAATAAATAAAATTTAGTACATATTTACATTAGAATTCTATATAGTCCTACATATGTACATGTGGGAAGAGACCTCAGTTTAAATGAAATACAGCTGTAAGACCATCTGCAGAACTTATTTTCTTCTTGTTGAGAGGGGAGCAGGGCCGTTACAATTGAAATGAGAAGTAAGGCAGAGTTGAAAGTAGTATATGTCTAGCTAGTACCAGCGTAAGTGGGTGTAATACTAAAATATCAACTTAACACTACATTTGTTAGTTTGTTTACAGAATGTCGATTAAACACAAGTTTTAAATTATTCTTATCATATCCATTTGGGTGGCAGCTAAGCAGTAGGAAGATATTAAAGAAGTTATATATTTAAACAGAATGCTTGCAAAGGAAAATAACTTCTGCAATCTTACAATAACGATGAATATAATGTAAGCATGATGTATAGAGCTAAATATATAAATTTCATACACTGTTATTTTACATGTTATTTTGACACATCAACCTTTCATTACTACTCAGTTAATATATTCTCTTGGAGAAAAGAATGATTTTTATCTACACATGTTCTAAAGCTCACACAGGCTGTAAGTATAACGAAATTATTTTATTTATATTTTTAAATGTTCATATCTGCATATGCTACAATTAGATGTAATTTTGAAATTCTAAGGACTACATGTACATTTTAGTTAGAAGTTATAGGTATAAATACTTAAAAATCTGCACAATATGTTAAAAACAAATTTATCTTATTTTGCCATTTTTTAAATTTCATGCTTTTATATTTATGAAAACAAAAGACTGATGAAATTTTACTGTGTTTAGAAGATGTTAATTTTGTTTACTGTAAACAGCTTATTCTTTTTCCATTCTTCTATTGTACTAAATATATATATTTTTTAAAAACTTCATATTTTAAGGAAGTTGAAGCTTTTTTCTGTAAAATTATTAAAAAACATGTTTTTCAACCATTATTAGAAAATTTTAAACCAATTGAAGACACTAAGTGGATAGGTAATTTGTTAGTAAATGCTTGGAAAGATGCAGAGGGTATGGACTTCCTTTAAAGCAGTACTTCCACAGGAATATGATGCTAGACAATTAATGGTTTTCCACATGAGGCCTAAAATTCTCTTTCATTTTTAGAGAGCAAGGGTGCTCATGTACCTGGGTTGGCTAGGAGCAGAGAATGGAGACACTTAAAAAGATGACTCTCATAAGACAAAAGAAAAAGTTAGCAGATGTATTTAATGTTTTACCCATCTAGAAGACACAGAAAAGAGCAAACCATTTTCTTCCTAAGGTGCCATAACTTACAGCGGAGCCTTATCTAAAATGCCTACAGGTTGTGGATTCTGGTTTTACTACTTTGTAAATACGTGACTGGAAATAAGATCCTAGAACAAGAACAATGACTTAAATCAAAAGTAAGCAGATATAAATAAATAATAGATGTAAGAACAGATCTCAGCCCGGCGCGGTGGCTCACGCCTGTAATCCCAGGACTTTGGGAGACCGAGGCGGGTGGATCACCTGAAGTCGGGAGTTTGAGATCAGCCTGACAGACATGAAGACAACCCGTCTTTACTAAAAATACAAAAAATTAGCCAGACGTGGTGGCGCATGCCTGTAATCCCAGCTACTCGAGAGGCGGAGCCAGGAGAATTGCTTGAACGTGAGCGGCGGAGGTTGCGGTGAGCTGAGATCATGTCACTGCACGCCAGCCTGGGCAACCAGAGTGAAACACCTCACACGCGCACACACACACACACACACACACACACCTCAATGAGGTAGAAAATGCAAAATGGGCAAGGAAGCAAAAAGCTTTTAAAACATCAATAAAACGGATAAAATTCTAGCTAGATAAATTAGACAAAACAGAACAAAAGCATAGGTTATAATTATTAGGAATGAAAATGGGACATAATTGTAGTTCTCCATGCATTAAAGGCTTAAATGAAAATAGTATAAACAACTTTTAACAATAAATCTAACATCGTAAACAAAATGGACAAATTCCTTGATAGTCACAAACTACAAAAGCTCAATCAAGAGGAGATATATAACCTGAATAGCCCTATATCTAAGATAAGAAATTAAATGTGTATCCAAAAATGTCTCAAATGAAAACTAGCCACAGATGGCTTGAGTGGTGAATTGTGAAAAATGTTAAAGAAGAAATAATGCAAATTCTGAATAGTTCAGAATGTTAAAAGAACATGGAAAAAGAAATCAGCATTACTCTCTCAGTAAAACCAGACCAATACATTCCAAGAGACAAAAGCAGGAGATAAATATCCCTATAGAATACAGATATAAAATCTTTAATACAATTTTATCAAGAGACAATATAATAACAAAGTATGGTTTATCCTAGGAATAAAATGTTTATACCACATTAGAAAGTGAATCAATGTAATCAGTTACATTAAACTATTTTTAAATGAAAAATCATGTGACCATCTCAATCGATTCCAGAAAAAAAACTTTGGAAAAATTTCATACTCACTTGGTTTAATGGCTCTCAGAAAACTAGGAATATAAACAATTTTCTCAACCTGGTAGAAAGTATCTACACTTAATCAGGACTCACTTTCTATTCACTGATAAAGTTTAAACTAATTTTTCCCTAAGATCTGGAATAAGACAAGTGAGACTTTTCTCATCATTCCCATTCAACATAATATTGGATGCCCTACCGCATATAAGGCAGAGAAAATTCATAATAATGTTGAAAATCGGCCAGGCGTTGTAGCTCACGCCTGTAATCCCAGCACTTTGGGAGGATGAGGAGGGTGGATTACCTGAGGTCAGGAGTTTGAGACCAGCGTGGCCAAAATAGTGAAACCCCATCTCTACTAAATATACAAAAATTAGCCAGGCATGGTGACACATGCCTGTAATCTCAGCTACGTGGGAGGCTGAGGCAGAAGAATTGTTTGAACCCAGGAGGTGGAGGTTGCAGTGAGCGAGATAGAGCCACTGTACTCCAGCCTGGGCAACAAAGTAAGACTCTGTCACAAAATAATTAATTAATTTTTTTTAAAAGTTAAAAATTTTAAGACATTTCAAAATTTACTAGAAGTAGTAAGAGTTTTCAGGGCTATATTTAACATATAAACATATTTATTTACACTAGCAACACCCAATTGGGCATTAATTTTGGAAAAAAAAATCATGCAATATATCATTAGGATATGAAACATTTAAAGATAAATTTAAGAAATTATATTCAAAAACTATACACTGAACTGAAATTTGCAACCTGTAGACAGAAAATATTACTGCAAAAAATTAATGATGATTATAATGAAGATATAACCATATCATGGACTCAAACACAATACATTGTTATGATAAAATGTACATTGGTCTATAGATTCAAGACAATGTCAATTACTATTCTAACGGAAGGATTTCTAAAAAGAAATTTGATTCTGAAATGTATATTAAAAATCCAGGGAAATAGAATAAGCAAAATAATTATGAAAAAAAAATAATAGATAACTTACATTTACCATAATGCTGTAGTTAGAAAGACAGAGTTAAATTTGTGTAAAGATAAACATATAGATTAATGGAACAAAATAACAAGACTAATACATATGATACACTAATTTGTGACAAAGTTGACAAGCAAATTCACTAAGAACAATACAGTTTTTAAATGTATGTTGTATTCAGGGATTCAGCTTCTTCCTGGTTTAATCCTGGGAGGGTGTATGTGTCCAGGAATTTATGCATTTATTCTAAATTTTATAGTTTATTTGCATAGAGGAGTTTATAGTATTCTCTGATTTTTTTTTTCCCTTGGATCAGTGGTGATATCCCCTTTACCATTTTTTACTGTGTCTATTTGATTCTTCTATTTTCTTCTTTATTAGTCTGGTTAGCAGTCTATTTTGTTAGTCTTTTCAAAAAACAGCTCCTGTGATTTTTTTGACAGGTTTTTCATGTCTCTATCTTCTTCAGTTCTGCTTGGATCTTAGTTATTTCTTGTCTTCTGCTAGCTTTTGAATTTGTTTGCTCTTGCTTCTCTAGTTCTTTTAATTGTGATGTTAGGGTGTCAATTTTAGATCTTTCCCACTTTCTGATATGGGCCTTTAGTGCTATAAATTTCCCTCTTAACACTGCTTTAGCTGTGTCCCAGAGATTCTGGTACATTGTGTCTTTCTTCTCATTGGTTTCAAAGAATTTATTTATTTCTGTCTTAATTTTGTTATTTACCCAGTAGTCATTCAGGAGCAGGTTGTTCAGTTTCCATGCCTGAAATTGAGGCCTACCAACCAAAAAAATGCCCAACACAAGATGAATTCACAGTCTATTTCTACCAGGGATACAAAGAGGATAATTTCATTCATTCCTTCTGAAATTATTCCAAGCAATAGAAAAAGACGGGCTCCCCCGCTTACTTGTTTTATGAGGCCAACATCATCTTGATACCAAAACCTGACAGAGACACAACAACAACAAAGAAATATCAGGCCAATATCATTAATGAATATCAATGCAAAAATTTTCAATAAAATACTGGCAAAATGAATCAGGCAGCACATCAAAAAGCTTGTTCACCATGATCAGGTAGGCTTCAACCCTGGTGTGCCAGGCTGGTTCAATATATGCAAACTGATAAATGTAATCCATCACAAACAGAACCAATGACAAAAACCACATGATTATCTAAATAGATGAAGAAAAAGCCTTGGATACAATTCAACAGCCCTTCATGCTAAAAACACACAATGAACTAGGTATTGATAGGACATATCTCAAAATATTAAGAGCTATATATGACAAACCATAGCCAATATCATACTGAATGGGTCAAAACTGGAAGCTTTCCCTTTGAAAACTGGCACAAGACAAGGATGTCCTCTCTCATCACTCCTATTCAACATAGAATTGGAAGTTCTGACCAGGGCAATCAGGCAAGAGAAAGAAATAAAGGATATTGAATTAGGAAGATGGGAAGTCAAATTGTCTCTGTTTGCAGATAACATGATTTTATATTTGAAAACCCCATCGTCTCAGCCCCAAAACTTCTTAGGCTGATAAGAAACTTTAGCAAAGTCTCAGCATACAAAATCAATGTGCAAAAATCACAAGTATTCCTATACACCAATAATAGACAAACAGAGAGCCAAATCATGAGTGAATTCCCATTCCCAATTGCTACAAAGAAAATAAAATACTTTGGTATACAAATTACAAAGCATGTGAAGGACCTATTCAAGGAGAACTACAAACCACTCCTCAAGGAAGTAAGAGAGGACACAAATGAATGGAAAAACATTCCATGCTCATGGATAGGAAGAATCAATATTGTGAAAATGGCCAGAGTGCCCAAAGTAGTTTACAGATTCAATGCTATATCAATCAAGCTACCATTGACTGTTTTCACAGAACTAGAAAAAATCTACTTTAAATTTCATATGGAACCAAAAAAGAGCCCATATAGCCAAGACAAACCTAAGCAAAGAGAACAAAGCTGGAGACATCACACTACCTAACTTCAAACGATACTGCAAGGCTACAGTAATCAAAACAGCATGGTACTGGTACCAAAACAGACATATATACCAATGGGACAGAAGAGAGGCCTCAGAAATAATACCACATATCTATAGCTATCTGATCTTCGAAAAACCTTACAAAAACAAGCAATGTGAAAGGATTCCCTATTTAATAATTGGTGCTGGGAAAAAATGGCTACCATATGCAGAAAATTGAAACCAGATCCCTTCCCTACACCTTCTAAAAAAATTAACTCAAGATGGATTAAAGACTTAAATGTAAGACCTAAAACCATAAAAATCCTAGAAGAAAACCTAGGCAATGCCATTCAGGACAGGCATGGGCAAAGACTTTACGACTAAAACACCAAAAGCAATGGCAACAAAAGCCAAAACTGACAAATGGGATCTAATTAAATTAAAGAGCTTCTGCACAGAAAAAGGAACTACCATCAGAGTGAATAGGCAACCTACAAAATGGGAGAATATTTTTGCAATCTATCCTTCTGACAAAGGTCTAATATCCAGAATCTACAAGGAATATAAACAAATTTAAAAGGAAAAAAGAAAACCCCATTAAAAGTAGGTGAAGATTACGAACAGACACTCCTCAAAAGAAGTCATTTATGTGGTCAACAAACATATGAAAAAAAAAGCTTATCATCAGTGGTCATTCGAGAAATGCAAATCTAGACCACAGTGAGATACCATCTCACGCCAGTTAGAATAACAATCATTAAAAAGGCAAGAAACAACAGATGCTGGAAGAGATGTCAGGAACTAGGAACACTTTTACACTGTTGGTGGGAGTGTAAATTAGTTCAACCATTGTGGAAGACATTGTGGTGATTCCTCAAGGATCTAGAACCAGAAATACCATTTGACCCAGCAATCCCATTACTGGGTAACATACTCAAACGATTATAAATTATTCTACTATAAAGACACTACACACGTATGTTTATTGCGGCAGTATTCAGTTGCAAAGACTTGGAACCAACACAAATGTCCATCAATGATAGAATGGATAAAGAAAAGGTGACATGGTCGGGCGCAGTGGCTCACACCTGTAATCCCAGCACTTTGTGAGGCCGAGACAGGCGGATCACAAGGTCAGGAGATCGAGACAATCTTGGCTAATGCGGTGAAACCCCGTCTCTACTAAAAATACAAAAAAATTAGCTGGGCGTGGTGGTGGGCACCTGTTATCCCAGCTACACGGGAGGCTGAGGCAGGAGAATGGCATAAACCTGGGAGGTGGAGCTTGCAGTGAGTGGAGATTGCACCACTGCACTCCAGCCTGGGCGACAGAGCGAGACTTTGTCTCAAAAAAGAAAAAAAGAAAAAAAGAAAAGGTGACACATATACACCATGGAATATTATGTAACCATAAAAAAAGAAAAGTTCATGTCTTTTACAGGGATATGAATGAAGCTGGAAATCATCATTCTCAGCATACTGTCACAGGAACAGAAAACCAAACACTGCATGTTGTCACTCATAAGTGAGAGTTGAACAATGAAAACACTTGGACACCATTAGGGGAACATCACACACCAGGGCCTGTTGGGAGGTGGGGAGCAAGGTGGGGGGATAGCATTAAGACAAATACCTAATGCATGCAGGACTTAAAACCTAGATGATAGAAAAAGGGATAGCCATATGCAAGGGAAAACAAAAAACACATATTTAGCTCCTGCATACCCAAAAGTAAATAGAAATTTTCCATAGTCCTAAATGTAATAGCTAAAACTATAAAAGTGATAGAAGAAAACTTAGGAGAAAACCTTTGTGACCTTTATTTTAGGAAATATTTTCAAGATTAACCACAAAGAAGGGCATACCTTAAAGGAAAAAAAAAAAAACTTCAGTAATGTCTACAATTTTTGCTTTTCAAAGACACTTCAACAGAAATTTGTGGAAAGCCAAAAACTGGCCAAAAATTTTGTGATGCATAAATCTTAAGAAGACTTGTGTCCAGAATATTTAAAGAATTTCTACAACTAAATAATAAAAGAAAAATAACGGCTCTCATGAAAGTTGGGAACATTTTGATTGTTTGCCTCTTTTTTTTTTTTTTCCCAAGATGGCAGATTAGAAGTATTTCTAGTATACCTCTCCCACTTGGAAGAACAAAATAGTCTGTAAAGATTCACAATGTGAACGTTTTCTCAAGAAGCAATCCAGGAAAAGAACTGGAAAACATAAGGTATCTACAGACCTTTTGAAGGAAGCAGGAGGCTGCAGCCTACACTTTGAGTCAGGCAAAGATGGCGGGTCCCTGCAATGTAAGAGGCGGAAAGACCACCCTTTGGAATACATACCCACTTGGGACCCTGAAAGTCCAGGCTACAGGGGAAGGCCCTAACCTTACTCACTGCAGGAACCAGCTTGGGGAGGGTCATGAAATATAAAAGTAAGAGCAGCAGCGGGAAGATCCTTGCATACACTCCCAGATTCCAGGACAGACTGAGGGAATCAATTCCCTTCTCTTCTTCACAGGAGACTCTACAGAGGACAGTCAAAAATTTCAGGTAATGGTGACAGGTTAAAAGAAGCCCTCAACAAGTTTTCCTGATATAACCTCAGGTGGGGAAGAACTCTGTTGGACAGAGCTGGGATTGAGAGAATGAAAAGTGGGCTGCAGCACAAATGCAGGAGTCAGGAGTGCAAAAGTGGAGAGTGCAAGTTAGTGAGTGCAGGAAGTGCAGGTGCAGAAGGGGCAGGTGCAGGAGCTGCAGGTGCAGGAACCAGGTGCCTTTCTTTGCAGTGAACAGAGAGAGGCTGGCCTGAAAGCCGTGGGTGCTATCTCTGTGGGGAAAGCTTATGACAGTTTTTAATGCAGTTGCAAGCCCTTAGTGCAGGCTGACTGAAACTCAGCTCACCGCTGCCAGGGGAACACCGCAGGAATGAATCCGCCTCACCAACTGTGTTTGAACGGTGTAAGACTTCCTGCTTTTTTTCCCATTCCCTGGGCAAACTCCTCTGTGCAGCAGAGGCAGCAATACTCCCCTCTGGAACATCGACCCATTTGCCTGGGAACTGCTTTTGTCCCCCAACACTCACAGAGTCTGCTGCTTGCCCTGAACATGGAGATTCAGGGCACAAACCCACCTAACCCAGCTTCTACCTGTCTTTAGCCCACCATCGGCTCTGGTGGCTTAAAACAAAATGTAGAAACTCTTGGGAGCTACACAGTCTTGCCCATTGCTTGAGAAAGCAGAGTATCCTTCAGAAAGCATAAAACAAGCAAATATCCCTTTACTACTATTTCAGTTGGTGCTCTTTCACAAATGCCACCTCCTGGCTAGAGGCAATAACAGAGTTCATGACAGCATCTTCTGATAGAATAACACTGCATGCAGGAAGGAGAAAATGGCTCCATGATCTCAGCTGTCACCATTGCTTGCCCCACTCTGTCTAACCGCAACATCCTGAGTCTGTCCATGTGACCAGCTCATTACTATTATAACCAGCATTCAAGAAAGCCAACACACTAATGCTATCAATAACCAAGAAATCTCACAGAGACTACATCACTCCTCTGCCACCCCATTAGACCTGCTGCTGAAAACCACTTCTAGAAAACTTGAGGACAGGTCACATCGCCTGATCCCTTGAAGACATTCCTTAGCACCAGACTGGAGTGTGGCAACTTTATTGGGTAGCTAGACCCACAAGAGCAACAATGTTCTCAGTAGTCTGGTTCCCAGGGACTCCCACTCTTAAGGGAAGAGGGAATGTACCACATCAAGTGAGCACCCTGTGGGACAAAAGAATCTGATAAGTAGACCTTAAACACAAGTTATTTCAACTGGTGGGAAGTTTCTTTCAGCAAATGCATAGTTGTAGTTCTGGGCTCAGCAGGGAAGTCTTCAGCTGTAACCCAGCAGTCAGACAGCCCTGATGTGCATGAAAGGTAGTGGAGAAGAATATGGCTTTCCTCCTTTGTCCACCAGCAAAGGCACAGTTGGTGCCTCTCCTGTGGAAACTCTGCATGGGTGCAACTATAGAAACTTTCTGGAACACGTCAGTGTGACTACATCCCCACAAGAAGACCACCCTCCAGGTTCAGGTTTGCATGAGAGACAGAGTCACAATTTCTCTCTGATTGGAACATCAGCAATCCTACAGATGAAAAGAGTTGCCTGTGTGATCTGAATAGCTAGAGCACTTGGACAAGTGTGTGTCAGAGATGGGTAACCTTCCTGCTGACTTGACAGGGGAGCTGAGGTGGCTCCAAACCTTCCCTCTGAGAATACTTTAGTGTGGCTCACTGAGAGCTCCACTAACCACTTCTGTCAAGGTTGAGACCGCTGCCCACTAGTGGATATTGCATTTACCCACCTGCATTTGTCACACCAGTTTCCACCTGGGGACACCTTCCCTACCAGCCGGAAGCATGAAACATCAAGCCAGTAAATGAAATACTGGGGGAAAAGAAATAAATAGATAAGTGCATGCCACAGGGAAACAAGATAAGCTTTAAGAGGCCTCTACCATTCCAACCCCATAAGAGACAGTGGACTTATTTACACACTGAACACATTTCTACAGCAACCAGCATATGAAAAAACTATCATACAAAGACTCTCAATAACCAAGGAACTCTTACAGAGTCTTCACCCCTGAAAGCACCAAGTACTGAATTAGACTATAATTAACTATAAACATTAATGTCTCATATTTAAGGGAAAAAAAGAAATCAAAAAGCAAACAAAAAAAAAAGAAAAAATGCAGGTAAATTAAACATAAGTTCAATAATAATTAGAAGAAATAGTCTATTCAAATGAGAAGGAACCAGAAAATTAACTCCGGTAATATGACAAAACAAGGCTCTAATAATATCCTCAAAAGATCACACTAGCTCTCCAGCAATGTATCCAAGCAAAGATAAAATCTTTGAAATACCAGATAAGGAATTCAGGTGGTGGATTATTAAGCTACTCAAAGAGATATAAGAGAAAGATAAAAATGGAAATTGTATACGGAAATTTTTGAAAGCAGCTCAGGATATGAATAAAACATTTTCTAGAGAAATTGATATAATCAAGAAAAAACAATCAGGACTTCTCTAAATGAAAGACACACTTAGGGAATTAATAAATGCAGTGGAAAGTTTGAGCAATAGACTACAACATGTAAAAGAAAGAATCTCGGAGCTTGAGAACAAAGTTTTTTTAAAATTAACCCAATCAGACAAAAACAAAGACAAAAGAATTTTTTAAAAGTCTCCAAGAAATAAGGGATTATGTAAAATGGCCAAACTTAAGAATAATTATTGTTTCTTAGGGAAAAGATAAAATATTTATGGAAAACTTATTTAAGGAAATAATCGAGGAAATCTTTCCTGGCCTGTCTAGAGATCTGGATAACCAAATCCAAGACTTTCAAAGAATTTCCAGGAAATTCATTGCAAGAAGATCTTCAAAAAAGACATACATTTATCAGGCTATCTAAAGTCAATATGAAGAAATAAATGTTAAGAGTAGAAGCCAAAAACATCAGGTAAATTCCAAAGGAAAGCCTAACAGACAGCAGAGTTCTCAGCGGAAACCTTACAAGCTGGAAGGAATTGAGATCCTAACTTCAACATCCATAAAGAGAACAACTGTCAGACAGGAATTCTGAATCCTGCAGAAACAAATTTCATAAATGTAGGAGAAATAAAGTGATTTTCAGACAAACAGATGCTGAAGGAATTTGTCACTATCAAAGTAGCATTACAAGAAATGCTAAGAGAAATTCTAAACCTTGAAACAAAAGCCCAATATCCACCAAAATAGAAACTCTTGAAAGCTTAAAAGTCACAGAGTCTATAAAACAATAACACAATGCAAAACAATATATCTAGGTAACAACTAACATGATGAAGAGAAAAATACCTCACATCTCAATATTAACATTTAATGTAAATGAGGTAATTGTTCCACTTAAAATATACAGAAGGGGCAGGGCACAGTGGCTCACGCCTTGTAATCCCAACACTTTGGGAGGCTGAGGTGGGTGGATCACCAGGTCAGGAGATTGAGATCAGCCTGGCTAACATGGTGAAACCACATTTCTACTAAAAATGCAAAAATTAGCTGAGTGTGGTGGTGCGTGCCTGTAATCCCAGCTACTCAGGAGGCTGAGGTAGGAGAATCACTTGAAACTGGGAGACAAAGGTTGCAGTGAGCCAAGATCACGCCACTGCACTCCAGCCCGGGTGACAGAGCAAGACTCCTCTCTAAATAAATAAATAAATAAATAAATAAATAAAATAACATAAAATAAAACTTTAAAAAAAATGCGCACACACACACACACACACACACACACACACACACCCGAATGGCAGAACTGGTACACTATCACAATCCGAATACCTGCTGTCTTGAAGAGACTCACCTAACATGGGAGGATTTATATAAACTCAAGGTAAGAGCATGGAAAAAAATCTTTGTGCAAATGGAAACCAAAATAGAGCAGAAGTAGCTATTCTTATATCAGACAAAATAGACTTCAAACAAATTAAAAAAAAAAAAGATGGCTATTATACAATGATAAAAGGATCAATTCAACAAGAAGATACTATAATCCTAAATTTATATGCACCAAACACTGGAGCTTCCAGATTCATAAAAAAAAAAATTACTGCTAGACCTAAGAAATGAGATAGAAAATAAAACCAAAACAGTGGGAGACTTCGATGCACCAGTGACAACATTCACTAGACAGATCTTTGAGACATAAAGTTAACAGAGAAACAATGAACTCAAATGACATGCTAGAACAAATGAACTTAACAGATATATACAGAACATTTTACCAAAGAACTGCAGAATATACAGTCTTCTCATTAGCACATGAAACATACTCCATGGCAGACGATATGACAGGCCACAAAATCAGTCTTCTTATGTTTAAAAAAATCAAAATCTTATCATGTATCTTCTCAGATCACTGCAGAATAAAAATAGAAATCAATTCCAAAATGAACCCTCAAAACTATACATATAAATGGAAATTAAATAATCTCCTGAATGACGTATGGCTTAAAAAGAAAATCAAAATGGAAATTAAAAATTTCCTTTGAATTGAATGATAATAATAACACAAGTTATCAAAACCTCTGGGATACAACAAAAATTCAGGGCCAAGAGGAAAGTTTAAAATACTAAATCCCTACATCAAAAAGTCTGAAGGAGCAGAAATTGATAACCTAATATTTACCTCAAGGAACTGGAGAAACAAGGACAAACTAAATCTAAAGCTATAAGAAGAAAATAAATAACGATGATCAGAGCAGAACTAAATAAAATGCAAACATAAAAATCAATAGAAAAATCAATGAAACAAAAAGCTGGTTCTTTGAAAAAGTAAACAAAATTGATAGTCCATTAGCTAGATTAACCAAGAAGAGAGAAGATCCAAATAAGCTCAATTAGAAATGAAACTAGAGACATTACAACCAACACCACAGAAATATAAAAAATGATTTGAGACTACTAAGAACACCTTTAGACTCACAGACTAGAACACCTAAAGAAAATGAATAAATTGCTGGAAATATACAACTCTCACAGATTAAATCAGGAAGAAATAGAAATGTTGAACAGATCAATAACAAGCAGTGAGATTGAATCAGCAATTTAAAAATTGCCAACAAAAGACAAGAATCAGATGGATTCACAGCTAAATTCTACCAGACATTCAAAGAATAATCAGCACTAATCTTACTGAAACTATTCCAAAAGATTGAGAAAGAGGAAATCCTCCTAAATTATTCTGTAAAGTTAGTATCACCCCAATACCAAAACCAGGACAGAACACAAAAACAACAACAACAACAACAACAAACACAAAAAAACACAAAAAACCTACAAACCAATTTTTCTGATGAACATTAATGCAACAATACTCAATAAAATACTAGCTAACCGAATTCAACAACACATTGAAAAGATAATCCATCATTATCCCAGAGGTGCAGGGATGGTTTAGCATACACATATTAACAAATGCGATACATCCCATAAACAGAATTAAAAACAAAAACCATATTATTTAAATAGATGCAGAAAAACATTTGACATAATTCAGAATCCCTTTATAGTAAAAACTCTCAACGAAGTATGCATAAAGGGGGCAAACTCAGAATAATAAAAACCACATATGTTACATGCCTACAGCTAACATCATACTTAATGTGGAAATGAAACTATAAAAATTGTAGAAGGCAATGTTGGAAGAACTCTTCTAGAAATCAGCCTAGGCAAATAATTTGTGACAAATTCCAAAAGCAAACAAAGTAAAAGTAAATATATGGGACCTATTTATAATTAAAAAGCTTCTGCACAGCAAAATAAATAATCAGGAGAGTAAACAAACAACCACAGAATGGGAGAAAGCATTTGCAAATTATACATCCAACAAAGGACTAGTATCCGGAATCCATAGGGAAAGTAAATAAATCAGCAACGAAAAAGCAAACAATCCCATTAAAAAGTGAGTAAAGGACATGAATAGACATTACTCAAAAGAAGACATACAAATAGACAACGAACACATGAAAAAATGCTCAACTTCACTAATCATCAGGGAAGGGCAAATTAAAACCACAATGAGACACTACCTTGCTCTTGTAGGAAGAGCCATTATTAAAAAGTTAAAAAAACAATAAATGTCTGCTGTGGATGTAGGGAAAAAGGAACACATATACACTGCTGGTGGAAATGTAAATTTGTACAACCACTATGAAAAACAAGATGGAGATGCCATAAAGAGCTAAAAGCAGATGTGCCATTTGATCCAGTAATCCCACTCCTGGGTGTCTGCCCGAAGGAAAAGAAGTTGTTATATGAAAATGGCCTCCAAGAAAATGTTCTTATCCTTGTAAAATAATTAAGCACTAATATATATATGAGATATATATATATAGTGTACACTAGTATTTACAGAGTAATATAATTATTATTCATAATATACACTAAAATTTAATGAGTCACCATTCTTTAAAATTGGAAACTATGATTAACATGTCAAAGTATCATCTGCTTAACTTAAAACTAACAAAACAGAAATATAACAGCAACTTTTCAAATGTCTTAGTTAGTGATTATATTTTTAAAATGGTAATGACATTAGGGTTCACAAAGCCCTTATTCTACCTTTCTTTCAAATTCAGGAAACTCTGAAAGTGTTATTAAAGCTTAGTAGCTCAGAGGAGAATTTCATCACTTTGATTTTCCTTTAAGACTTGTAGAAAAGTCATTTATTTTTATTGTATATCTGATGTTGCATCACTCAGAGATGTTCCTTTCCTGTTTCTTTTACTTTAGGAAACTGAATGTACAAATAGGTATATATTTAAATTACATATCCTTCATGATAATGCCCAGCAATGCACTTTTTCTCAATGAAATCAGACTTCCAACAACAGATTCAAAAACAGAAGTACTTTGTATTAGCTTATATGCTTCTAATATTTTAAAATACCTTTAAAAAAGAGATAAAAACAATTTATTAATATTTTATATTTATTTGCTTACATTTTACTTCGGATTTTATGTGTCGCCATCAGATCTTATGTGCTGAAATAGATACTAAAACATTCTTCAATTTGATCTTGTGTTTTTGTTTGTGTAAGAGGGAGAGGTGCAATAGAGAAATGGAGAAGGAAAGGAAGGAGACAGGGGGAAAGAAGAAACACAAATAATTTAGAATTCACTTCTTTAAGAATGAGCCTCAACTGGGCACTGTGGCTCATGCCTGTAATCCCAGCAATTTGAGAGGCTGAGGTGGGTGGATTGCCTGAGGTCAGGAGTTCAAGACCAGTCTGACCAATATGGTGAAACCCCGTATCTACTGAAAATGCAAACATTAGCCAGGACTGGTGGCTTGTGCCTGTTGTCCCAGCTATTCAGGAGGCTGAGTCAGAAGAATTGCTTGAACCCAGGAGGCAGAGGTTGTAGTGAGCCAAGACTGTGCCACTGCACTCCAGCCTGAGCAACAGAGGAACATACCATCTCAAAAAAAAAAAAAAAAAAAGAATAATCCTCTACAAATCAAATTTGCACTGGAACTCATGAAGTGTTTGCATTTTTTATTTTATTTATTTATTTATTTTGAGACAAGGTCTTGCTTTGTTGCCCAGTCTGGGGTGCAATGGCACAATCACAGCTCATTGCAGCCTCAACCTCCCTAGTAGCTGGGACCACAGGTGCACACCATGACAGCCAGCTAATTTATTTTTAATTTTTTAATTTTTATTATCTCTTGTAGGGACAGGGAGGTCTCACTATGATGCCCAGTCTGGCCTTGAACTCCTGGGCTCAAGCAACTCTCCTGCCTGGGCCTCCAAAGTGCTGGGATTACAGGCTTAAGTCACCATACCCCAAATTTGCATATTTTAAATGATTGCTTTTCCATGTGAGTATCTCTAATAGATCACAGAGAACGTGTTATGCAACTGTGCCAACTTTAAATGCTTTATACCAATGAACAATATTCTCTCTGTTTTTAAATGTTATTTTTCTCTTCTCCACCATCTTGTTTTATGTTTTGTTTTGCTTGGTTTGATTTGGTTAATTATGAAAGAGACAGAAGAGTTAGAATGTTGCCACACTTAAATATACTGCTAACAGACTACATTACATTAGTTACTACTGTTAAATTTCTGATATTTATTATTTATTACAATAAATAATTTTATTATAAATCATATAGATAAACAATATTTATTATTTTATTATAAATAATAAATTTAATCAATCAATTAAATAAATTAATTAATTCAATTAATTTAATAATAAAATTTAATAAATTTAATTAATAACTAAATTATAAACAAATTATAAATTTATTATTGCTGTTAAATTTCTGATATTATTTTTAAAGAATTATTTAAGATGTAGTTATTAGGCATAGTGTCAATTGCACAATATTTTCTTTAAAAAACCCCAAAACCCAATCAATAAAAAGTATAACAAATTTCACCTATATATTTTTTGTCATAATATTACGTTTCCCAGAAAGAAAAAAAACTATCATCAAGCTGCAAGAATTTCAGGTCATTATCTAGTCTAATACTCATTATATCAAGAATGCAACTGAGGGTCAGGGAACTTAAGGCACTTGCTCAAGATCATACAGTAAGTGGGCAAGTCTTTCACACCACAAAGCAGGGCTGCATGTAGAACCGTTCAAGCCTCTTTTCCCTTTCTGTTGACTCACTAGCTTTTCACATAAGGTCATGAACAGCTTAATTTTGCAAATTTTGTTATTTTGCCTAATAGTAGGTATGACAAATGAGTGGAAAATAAGCAAAAACAGAAAACAATGTATATTCCTCATTGTTACTAAATAGAGATTTTTTTAAAAAACACTGAATGCGAATTGTATTATCCAACTGTACTGGGTTCTTTAAAAAGTGAAATATTCTTGTCAAATTAATAACACAAAATTATAGCTATCAAGTTAGGCATACATACAACCTAATGAGAAAACACAAATCATGGATTAATGATAAAATGACTATATTCAAATGACATTTTAACATAAATACACATAAAATTAAAAATCATCTGATTAGATAACATAAAGGTAAATCATTATTTCTAATTATCTAGTAGCAGTGAAAAGAACAAATGTTGGGATCACTTAAAATAATGGTCAAAATCTATTGCAATAGATATAACTTTTAAAATGCATATATTGCAACTGAAAACATTTTACTAATCACCAACAGTAAATCCAGATTAATAAAAACCTTGTCTTATTTAAAAAGTCCCTACATAAAATAACGACTAGTTTAGAAATAATACCTCTAAAATATAGCAAGTTCTTTTTTTTCTCTGAAGTTTTATTTTATTTATTTTTATTATTATTATACTTTAAGTTCTAGGGTACATGTGCATAACGTGCAGGTTTGTTACATATGTATACTTGTGCCATGTTGGCGTGCTGCACCTGTCAACTCGTCAGCACCCATCAACTCTTAATATTCAAGCTTTTGGGAAATTTCTCACCTGTGTTCTACTGCCTTCTAAGTGAGTCGCAATTCTCTTCAGTCTTCCAGGCTTATTGCAATAGACACAGTGTACTTAAGATGAAATCCCCTTATTTAGTTTTATCATCATACAATTTTTAAATCCACTTGAGTAATAGAATCAAATAAGACACACACACTCATATTTTATCAGTTCAGAGAAATTTGATTTGCTTGTGATGGTGTTCACAGAATAGTAAAATATACAAATTGAACTGGAGTTCATCACGTGTGACGTGTATATAAAAGGTAAGATTACCAATGACGTATCAGCTGCTAACAGCATCCATCAAATTTCATGTGAAAAAATGATAATGGCTAGGAAAGAACAGATGCTGTATTATGGCTAAGAGTAGTGCCTGGTTGCTCATTTATATACAAAGTCATGACCCAGAGATAGTGGCAAGTTATTCTCTGCTCCTCACTTTGAGTATTTCAGAAGAGGCATTGGAAACTTCTCATTGCTGATTTGAAGTAGTGACACCTCCTTTGAACTACTGTCAGTGCCTGAATTAAACACTTTTTCTTTATTTAAATACAGATAATTTTTACTAATATTCTTTAAGAAATTGCTTTTCCAAAGTTTCTGATTCTGTAACAGATAAAAAACAACCAACCAACCAACCAAAACCATCAAATAAGCGAAAAGCATTTTAAATCATTTTCTGGTAATTTGCTATATGTTCTGTGCCACAAAATGATTTTGAAATCCTCTATTAAAAATTCCTCACTTAGGCCGGGCGCGGTGGCCCACACGTGTAATCCCAGCACTTTGGGAGGCCAAAGCAGGTGAATCATGAGGTCAGGAGTTCGAGACCACCCTGGCCAACGTGGTGAAACCCCATCTCTACTAAAAACACAAAAAATTAGTTGGGCATAGTGGTGGGCACTTGTAATCCCAGCTACTCGGGAGGCTGAGTCAGGAGAATTGCTTGAACCTGGGAGGCGGAGGTTGCAGCAAGCTGAGATCGCGCCACTGCACTCCAGCCTGGGTGACAGAGTGAGACTCTGTCTCAAAAAAAAAAAAAAAAAGGAATTCCCCACTTAAAGCAGAGGTCAGGACTGAATTTATTCACATTCAAATTGTCTAGGTATTTGGGGTTGAAGTAATGAACATTTTCTACATAATTAATAATATATTTCACATAGTACTGGCCTTCAGAATAAGTCTCCTATGACATAGCTATTTAGTCTTATAGATTATCATAATTATTTTATCTCATTCATATGGTCTTAATACAGATAAAACTTTTAAATTCAGATTCCTTTCACAAGAATATATCCCTAAGAAGAATGTTTGCTTCATGAAGGAAGAGAGGGCATTTATTATATTAATAATATTTGTAGTCAGTATCACAATTTTCTTTAATGGAATAAAAAACAGCAGCAATATCATGTTTGCTATAATAATTAAGTGGACTGAAATGTGTAAACCATCAGAACAGTGTATTACACAGAGTGAAAGTGAATAAATATTAACTAATTACCTCATATCCATTAGAAGCAACCTAGTATCTGGAGTCTAAAATCAGGGACAGGTCTATGACCTAAGCTAGATTATCCACATATTCTCTCTGAAATTTGAAATTTAAGTGGCCTCTCAAATCCATTTTGTACATAACAATAATAAAACCAGATATAACTTTTAAAAGGTAACTGTGGTTGTCTAGGCAATAGATGGGTGTATTTTATTGCTCAGAGAAAGGAATAAAAAAAAGTCACATGGTGTAGGGTAAATTCAACAGGGTTGTAACAGGAGACCTAAGTGTTGGAGTGTTAGTATCACTGAAGCTCACTTGTTTTATAATGACCTCAAGTTCTTAAATCTCTAAATTGAGATTTACAACAAGATTTTCTTGAAGGTTTCTTTAAGTCCAGTGATAATATATTTTACTCCCATAACACATTAAAATAGCAATAAAAGATGAAAATTTCTTAAGAATATACATTTATTTTCAAATTTCAATTGCAAAATTTTCTCTGGTAGATGTAACACTTAGAACTCCATTTGGCAAGCTGTGATATTTGAAGAAAAAGATAAAATGTTTCCCCAAAATTACTTGAATGTTAGAAGCCATTGTTAGAATGAGCACAGTACCATTGAATACGTCAACTAAGAATGGATGGTTGGATTAATATATGGTTTTAAAAATTCTGGCTGCCTAAAAAATGAAGTCAAAATAGGTATATATCTATTTTCTATTACAATGTAATATACAGAATATATATATGTATATATATGCAATTATTTTATACTGACGAGCTTACATTTTGCATTTGTTATTAGGGTCAGAAAGAGCAATTAAAGTATTTTTCAAGTTCACCTTGTGGTTTTGTGTGAGTCAGAGAGAGAAATAAGCTAGAAGGGAGGAGAGAAGAAATGTTTTGGAAACTATAACTGAAAACATTATTTAAAAATATGTTTCTTATTTTAATTGCTATGCCAAGGTCTTAGAAAGAATGTAATGCAGAAGACAGTTGAAAATATTGCACATTTAAAGAGTGTATATAGTGCACGTTCTGATAATTCAAGACAAGAGACCTGTTAAAGTTTAAATCAAAGTTTAAGATGTATCTTTTTGAACAGCCTAAATCTGTTGGAACAGAATTTTAGTTGGTTCTTTTAACACATCACATTTGTGTAGTCTTGCTTTGTTCATACATTTTAATTAACTACTTAATATTTTGTGTAGGTGAATATTTATGTGTTTTCCTATTTATAGTGACTTGATTTAATCACAGAATAAAAGTTAAACATTTCCAATGCTAATTGGAAAGAAAAGGTGCACTGCATATCATAGATCAAATAATTTGAAATATATAAAATTTTGCTTAAATCGCTAGGAAAATATCAGTCTATTGGACACAGGAAGATTTTGGAGTTTCCTGATTAAAATGTTTTACTCTCTAAAAATAATCAGCTTATTTCTGGGAAACTTGGGAAATATATCCAGAACCTTAACCTACTCAATGGATTGAGAAATTTGTAGAGAACTTAAATCGTTTAAACTTTGATTTGCATCAATACTTGGGAATCTTATTAAAAATACAGATGACAGAACCTCTGTTCCAAGAGACAGAATCATAACCTCTTTGTAAAAATTAAGATAAGAGTACAATTATCTCGTAAGATTACCATACAAAATAAGAGGTAATTCAAATAAATATCTTTTCCCCAACTGAACACTCAATATGTTAGTTGTACTATTAATGGTTGCTTTTATTACTATTATGTTGATGCACGCTAAAATTTTAGAGCCATATGTTTACCTATTTTCTATTGTTCTTTAATAATAACAGTAATGAAAATAATACTTCAGAACCAATAATATTTCTAATGCATGTGTTTCTTTTTTCTTTGTTTTTCTAAGTTATTTCAGGTCATTGATAGATGATCCTAGTCAAAAAGGAAAAACATCTGCAATATGATGTATTTTGTTTTTCAATTAGCAAAAGCTGTTGGTCATTTCTAGAAATTTTATTTATAGATCTATATTTCAAAATTAGAACACGATTTATGTAGGTTAATATTATTAGATACTTCTGAAAAAGACTAGAAAGAAATTAGAAACTTAATTTCAGAATTTGCTAAATTATTTATAAAATCTTTCTTAGCATTTGCATTTTTAATGATCAGTGCAAAATTACTATTATTTTTATTCTCATATGTGAGTGAAATTGTTTTCTTATTTTATAGAATAATCTTTTTCTCATAAAATTTCTAGGACATACAGTTGAAAGTAACTTGATGAAAATAATTTCTCTTATTTTTCAAAAATACTCTAGCTGGCATCTCTAAACTGACATAAAATTGTCATACGCGTTACCGATTTTTCCTTTTACATTTCAATGACTGGCTGTGTGTTAACAATGTCTTTTAGATATTATCAGAAAAAATATTGATTAGTTCTTCAATTAACAGACCAGGAGAATAATCTCAGTTGAAGTCCTAAATATTTAAATAATAGCAGTGGTTGTATTTGTGTATATCCAGCTCTCTTTTAAAACTAAGAGTTTCTTCATCTCATCTTCTACTTGAGATTTATTTATCATTTCTTTCTATCTATCTCAGTTCCTTGTTGTTGCAAAAATTACTCTGGAGTAAGAAATGTTTAAATAGACAGGCATGAAATCTGGACTTACCTAAGTTTTTAAAGTGTTAACTCCTAGCTCCTGGCCATATAATTAAACTACATATAGTTGTGATCAATGAAGCATAGCCACAAACCTTTCCATGGTGTCGTTTTATCATTTCAAAAAAGTTTAAAAAAAAAAAAAAGTGTGTTGAGTACTTACTCTTTCATCAAATTAACTACTTTATGGCTCATGTAGCCATATTATAAAACAGAGAATCATGCATTACAGGAGAAATTTAAACATAGAAATTTTATAGAGCTACCAAATTTCACAAAACTTAGAGGCAGCTAGAATCCTACTTAATGTGAACTGGTTCTAAAGCCTCAATTTTTCAATTTCAGTGAGTTACTGACTCATTTTTATCCTTCCATGTTCATATTTTTTACTAGTCCTCATATAGGTTTCAGTATTTTAGTCTGACTCCAGCCTTATTTACAGGTAGTTGATACATAGTACATTAACATAACAGAAGGAAAGCTTGTTCCACATTTTTTATAGACAAAATTTTACTTTTTTCTCCCAGTATTTGCTGCTGCATGGAATCTTCAAACACTCAAATACTAACCAAACAGCCAACGTTTTCTTTTCTTTCTTTTTTCTTTTCTTTTCCTTTTTTTTTTTTTTTTTTTTTTTTTTTTGAGAGAAGTCTTTGCACCCGGGCTGGAGCATAGTGGTGTGATCTCAGCTCCTTGCAACCTCCACCTCCCAGGTTCAAGCAATTCTCCTGCCTCCTGCCTCCTGCCTCAGCCTCCTGAGTAGCTGGGATTATAGGCATGCACCACTACACCCAGCTCATTTACCACCATGCTCGGCTAATTTTTGTATTCTTAGTAGAGATGGGTTTTCACTATGTTGACCAGGCTGGTCTCGAGCTCTTGACCTCATGATCCGCCCGCCTCGACCTCCCAAAGTACTGGGATTACAGGCGTGAGCCACTATGCCTGGTTATGTTTTCCTATTATTCCCCCTTTACATTTCATTCAGTTTACTCTGTCTTAAGTCTTTTCCTCTCTTGTTACGTATCTGTTTTGGAACCTTCTTCCAGACTGCTCCTCACTGATTCCTTTACCCATGCCCCACTACTCATATTGAACATACCGATATCAATTAGTCCAGAACTGCTTGCTATTTTTTGACCTTTGAAAAGGCCTAGTCCTTCCATTTATTTGTTTTGACTGTGTGCTTTACAATATTGTTTTTCTGCTGGAAGGTCACAAGTCGATTCTGATTTGATAACTCAGAATTTTTCCTCTCAATTTTGTAACTCAATGAACTTTTGACAATTACAGTTCATCAAATATGCGCAAATGCTTCTTGACTTAAGAAGCTTTTCTATAACCATTTTTAATTTTATACTGAAATGTAGTCATGCATGGGAATAATTTTGAAAATTATTACATCTGCCTAGTTTTTACTCAAAACAGTTTGCATTGCTTTCTTCCTGTCCCCTTTCACATTACCATGTTTCACCCTCTCCTATCTTTTATATAGCCTGCTTTACAAAACTAAAGATTTGAATAAGTAAACTGACTCATAACCAAAGGGTTAAAATGTTCTCCATCCATTGAAGGTATCTATTTGATTTGAAATTTCCAATGATACTAAATTTGTGGGGAAAAAAAAAAGAGTTCAGAATATTAAACATCGGCAATGTCCATCTACCTCTTTCGGATGCAAAAATGTTGGACAATTTAGTGCACTCGGAATTTTAACATTTTGCATTAGGTTGGACCCTATGAAACTTCCACTTTTATGGGTCAAAAGCAATTCAATATCAGCTATTCCATATAGTTCAACCTGTATGACCTATATTCTAATGATGTCTTAATCTTTTTTTCCATCTACAACTTCACTTCAGGCACAACATTAAATGCCTAATGTCAGCTCCATAAATTTATCTGGAAGTCCTGGAGGTACTTTATTTATTTCTATTAATGCACAACAAATAATCACACATTTAAGGTCTTAAAACAATACTCAATTGTTATTTCACAGTTCTGTAGGACAAAAGGCCTGGTTGGCTCTTTTGGGTTTCCCGTGTTAGATTCTCAAAAAGCCATAATGAAAATAATTATTCGGGCTGGAATTCTACATGGTGCACCAAGGAAAGAATTTGCTTACAAGCTCATTTGTGATGTTGACAGAATACAATTTCTTATTGAGATCTCATCTACTAGATTACTTTCAGTAGAACCTTAGCCTCTAGAGTCTGCCCATATTCATGTCACATAACCACCTTCCTTTATAAACTAGCATCAGATTTGTATGCTTTAAATCTCTTTGACTTCCCTTTTACCAATATCAGGAGTAAACTCTCTTCTTTTAAAGAGCTACATGATTAAATTAGATCCACTCAGATAATCTTTGTAAACTATATAATATAACAAAATCATGGGAGTGAGGTCACATGATATTTACAAGTTCCAAAAACATTGAAAAGAAAGAGGTTTTAAAGCTGTGAGAGTCACTGAGGTCATTCTTAGAAGTTAATCTACCACAGCACTTGACAATCAATATGTCCAAAAGTGACATATTTACATCATCATTAATTCTGTTGTTCCACACTTTTCTTAGTTAAGTTGGTAATATTATTATCAGACTTAATGACAGAATTATGGAAGTGAATCCTGACTGCTTCAACACTGTTTCCTGATTTTGATCAAGCCTTCACATTTACTATATCCTACACACTCACTAGATATTGCTCAGAGTCATCCTCTTCTCTTCATTGTTACTTCCATTGCATTAATTCTGACCCTCATCATTTATCCACCATATTATATCATCCCAACATATATTTACGTCACTGTTAGAATAATGATCGTGATACATCTCTGTAATAAGTGACAATATAATGGTTTTCACTGATGATGGGACAAGAATTAATATCACAATGATTCTCAGATTTTTTCTTTTTCGAAATGTTTCTACCTTCATTTTTTAAAATTATACTTTAAGTTCTAGGATACATGTGCAGAACGTGCAGGTTTGTTACATAGCTATACACGCACCATGGTGGTTTGCTGCACCCATCAACCCGTCATCTACATTAGGTATTTCTCCTAATGCTATCCCTCCCCTAGCCCCACATCCCCCAACAGCCCCTGGTGTGTGATGTTCCCCTCCCTGTGTCCATTTGTTCTCATTGTTCAACTACCACTTATGAGTGAGAACATGTGGTGTTTAGTTTTTCTTTTCCTGTATTACTTAGCTGAGAGTGATGGTTTCCAGCTTCATTCATGTCCCTGAAAAGAACATAACTCATCTATTTTTTATGACTGCATAGTATTCAATGGTGTATATGTGCCACATTTTCTTTATCCAGTGTATCATTGATAGGCACTTGGGTTGGTTCCAAGTCTTTGTTATTATTAATAGTGCCACAATAAATATAAGTTTGCATATGTCTTTATAGTAGAACGATTTGTAATTCTTCAGGTATAACCCAGTAATGGAATTGCTGGGTCAAATGTTATTTCTGGTTCTAGATCCTTGAGGAATCACCACACTGTCTTCCATAATCGCTGAACTAATTTACCCTCCCACCAACAGTGTAAAAGCATTCTTATTTTCCCACGTCCTCTCCTCCTCTCCAGCATCTGTTGTTTCCTGACTTTTTAATGATCGTTATTCTAACTGGCATGAGATGGTATCTTATCATGGTTTAGATTTGCATTTCTCTAATGACCAGTGATGATGAGCTTTTTCCATAAGGTTGTTGGCTGGATAAATGTCTTCTTTTGAGAAATGTCTATTCAAATCCTTCACCCACTTGTTGATAGGGTTGTTTGTTTCTTCCTTGTAACTTTGTTAAAGTTCTCTGTAGATTCTGGATATTTGCCCTTTGTCAGATGGATAGATTGCAAATATTTTCAAAGATCTAAAATTGACACCCTAATATCACAATTAAAAGAACTAGAGAAGCAAGGGCAAATAAATTCAAAAGCTAGTAGAAGAGAAGAAATAACTAGATCAGAGCAGAACTGAAGGAGATAGAGACATGAAAAATACTTCAAAAAATCAATGAATGCAGAAGCTGATTTTTTGAAAAGATTAACATAATAGATAGACTGCTAACCAGACTAATAAAGAAGAAAATTGAGAAGAACCAAATAGGCACAATAAAAAATGATAAAGGGGATATCACCACTGATTCCACAGAAATGCAAACTACCATCAGAGAATACTATAAACACCTCTACACAAATAAACTAGAACATCTAGAAGAAATGGACAAATTCCTAAACACATACACCCTTGCAAGACTACATGGTGAAGAAATCAAATCCTTGAATTCATCAATAACAGGTTCGAAAATTGAGGCAGTAATTAATAGCCTACCAACCAAAAATAATCCCAGAACCAGAAGAATTCACAGCCAAATTCTCCCAGAGGTACAAAGAGAAGCTGGTACCATTCCTTCTAAAACTATTCCAAACAACAGTAAAAGAGGAACTCCTCCCTAACTCATTTTAGGAGGCCAGCATCATCCTGATTCCAAAACCTGGCAGAGACAAAACAAACAAAATTTCAGGCCAATATCCCTGATGAACTTCAATGCAAAAATCCTCAATAAAATACTGACAAACAGAATCTAACGACACATCAATAAGCTTACCCACCACAATCAATTCGGCTTCATCCCTGGGATGCAAGGCTCGTTCAACATATGCAAATCAATAAATGTAATCCATCACATAAACAGTACCAATGACAATAACCACATGATTATCTCAATAGACTAAAAAAAGGCCTTCGATACAATTCAACACCCCTTCATGCTAAAAACTGTCAATAAACTATGTATCAATGGAACATATCTCAAAATAATAAGAGCTATTTATGACAAACCTACAGTCAATATCATACTGAATGGGCAAAAGCTGGAAGTATTCCCTTTGAAAACCAGCACAAGACAAGGATGCCCTCTCTCACCACTCCTATTCAACATAGAATTGGAAGTTCTGACCAGGGCAATCAGTTAAGAGAAAGATAGAAAGGATATTCAAATAGCAAGAGAGGAAGTCAAATTGTCCCTGCTTGCAGATGACATGATTATATATTTGGAAAACCCCATTGTCTCAGCCCAAAAACTCCTTAAGCTGATAAGCAACTTACCAAAGTCTCGGGATACAAAATCAATGTGCAAAAATCATAAGCATTCCTATACACCAATAATAGACAGAGAGCCAAATCATGAGTGAATTCCCATTCACAATTGCTACAAAGAGAATAAAATACTTAGGAATACAACTTACAAGCGATGTGAAAGACCTCTTCAAGGAGAACTACAAACCATTGCTCGAGGAAATAAGAGAGGACACAAACAAATGCAAAAACATTCAATGTTCATGGATAGGAAAAATCAATATCGTGAAAATGGCCATGCTGCCCAAAGTAATCTATAGATTCAATGCTATCCTCATCAAGCTACCATGACTTTCTCTACAGAATTAGAAAAAAACTACTATAAGTTTTATGTGTAACCAAAAATGAGCCTGTATGCCCAAGACAATCACATGCAAAAAGAACAAAGCTGGAGGCATCACGCTACCTGACTTCAAACTATACTACAAGGCTAGAGTAACCAAAACAGCATGGTGCTGGTACCAAAAAAAGATATATAGACCAATGGAACAGAATACAGGCCTCAGAAATAACTCCATACATCTACAGTCATCTGATCTTTGACAAACCTGACAAAAACAAGCAACAGGGAAAGGATTCCCTACCTAATAAATGATGTTGGGAAAGCTGGCTAGCTGTAGAAACCTGAAACTGGACCCCTTCCTTATACCTTATACAAAACTCAACTCGGGATGGATTAAAGACCTAAATGGATAACCTAAAACCATAAAAACCCTTGAAGAAAACCTAGGCAATACCAGGACATAGGCATGGACAAAGACTTCCACACTAAAACACCACAAGCAATGATAATGAAAGCCAAAATTGACAAATGGGATCTAATTAAACTAAAGAGCTTTTGCACAGCAAAAGAAACTATTGTCAGAGTGTTCATATCCTCTTAACCCCATTCTCTTTATTACTAGGTTCGTAATTCTTTTTTTTCTTAATTATTTTTTTATTATTATACTTTAAGTTCTAGGGTACATGTGCATAACGTGCAGGTTTGTTACATATGTATACTTGTGCCCTGTTGCTGTGCTGCACCCATCAACTCGTAATTCTTATATGAAGTTCAAATTTCTCAGATCTTATAACAGAGCATCCATGACCTGATTCTTCTCTGCAGGTTCATTTTCGTACTGCTGTATATCTGATTTCCCTATTTTAATGTACATGTATTTCCCAGATATTCTATTATATTTAAATTTCACATTACTACACATGTTTGTTTTCTTAGGATGCTTCTTAACTTCTTTTAGATCTTATCTGATTAGTACTCATTTTTGGATACTTATTTCATATACAAACCTCTCTAGATTTATCTTCCTGATTTCTTAATCTATTTTCTCTTCATAGAACAAACTAGGTCCTTCTTGTCTACAGTTTTTATTTTACACTTATGCTTATCTTGGATTTTAAAATGTTAATTTGTATTCCTATTTATATATTGGTTTCTGTGGTGGGCATAATCTAAGCTCCCCCCTCCATCAGATCCCTTCTGCCTGGTGTTCATGCCTTTGTGTAACCCTCTAGCTTTGAGCTTAGAAAGGGACTGAGAATGTCTTCTATTGAATAGTTTATAATGAAAATGACAGAATGTCACTCTCATGGTTATGTTATCTTATACAAGACTCCATCTTGTTAGCAGGCTTGCCCTAGAGATTCTTCTACCTGGCTCGCTGAAACAAATGGCCATATTGTGCAAGCTCATGTAGCGAGAAAATATGGGAGACCTCCAGGGACTGTGGCATCTAGAAGCTGATGGTGCCCTCTAGATACAAAGAACAACTTCCAGCCAATAACCAGCAATAATTTAGGGCCCTTAATTATCTAACATCAAGGAAATAAATAACAACCTGAGTAAAACTTGAAGTAGATTCTTCCGCAGCCAATCCTAAGATAAAAACACAACCTGGCTGACACCTTGATCTTCTAGCTGAGAGACCCTGAGAAGAGGATTCCTCTAAATTGTGCCAAGACCACTGACCCACATAAATTGTTGTATAACAAAAGTGTGGTTTTAAGCTGCTAAATGTTTGGGAATATGCTATGTAGCAATAGAAAACTGCTTCAGTCTCTAAGGCTAGTTGTTAACATCTTTAAGAACTGATTCTGGATTAGCCATTGTTGTATATAAAGGTATTTAAATCTAGGCAATCAATTCACCAAGAACTTCATGTCTATTTATAAATTCAAAGAGGCCTGAACTTAATGTCCTCAATAATAACTATAATAATCTCATTCTTACCTTTCCGGCCTTGGTTTTTTATTTCAGTCTATATCTTAACATTTCCTTCTATGTCGCTTGATTTAATGATACACTAATACTTTTAACTTCGTAAGACTTTGATTTTCAAAATAATTTCATATCACATTGATTTTAAGTATTTACATGGTGTAATTGAAGAAAACTTCTGACTCTAAACTCCATTATTTCTGAACTGTAGTGCTACCCAGATGTGAAATAAAGGGATTTCAAATATTTGTTTCCTAAGATTTATAGTTCCAAATATTCTGATTACACACTGTGAGTCAGCCATTCTCCAATCCATCTCCATTAAAAATAATTTGCTATGGGCAAAAAGACCATCACGAGCAGATGATTATATTTATACTATGAATTACAGATGTGAAAGCTGAATTGCTGTTGTGTGTTTAGACATCAATGACCTAACTGAACTTCTGTGTCTCTGTTTTCTTCTGGATACAGTTGGAAGGGTTTGGAGACAGGAGGTGAGAAAAAGTTATACAATTTTTTTTCTATAATTGCTAATATGTAAGTATACTTGGCATTCCATGTCTATGTGTTCTGCATCAGTGCATTCAACCTACCATGGACTGATACTACTTCAAAACATAAACCAATGAATAATTGTGCCTGTAACAAACATATACAAACTTTTTTGTCCTTATTTCCTAAATAATATAGTATAATAAATATAGTGTTTACATATCATTTACATTGTTGATGTAGTAATAGTAAATAGTAAAACGATATAGTGTTTACATATCATTTGCATTGTATTTTGTATTATAGGTAATCTAGAAATAATTTAAAGTATGCAGAAGGATGTGTGTAGGTTACATGCAAATACTACACCATTTTATGTAACAGACTTCGGCATCCATATATTTTGGTATTCATGGGATGTACTGGTACCAATTCCCCATGCAACAAATGTACACAAAATGCCTATTGTTACAAAAGAAGCCAATGTGCATCCTCAAATCCCACCTATTTAATGATAGACTCTGCTGCTACCCATTACCCACACACTCATCCAATAATTAGAGTAACAGGGATTTCCAGTTGCTTAAAACATGTGGTTATGTAGTAGACAGAAGGCTTGCTAAGGACCTATACATACTGATTGCTAAAACAGACCCTTTTTTCACGGCAGAAAAGCGGCAACCCTCGAAGTTAGCTACCTACTTAACACTTTTCCCTGAGGACAAAAAGGGTGAATACATACATCCCCACATGAGTTCATGATATCTTAATATCCACATTTGGCTTGAAATATCCTGTCTATGGAAACCTCTGACCAACTATTTGAAAAACATGCTATATACTTCTACTCCAAGTATTCCAACAATACAGGCTTCAGGTCTCATAAATTCAAATTTTGTTTTATTTACTTTACGCTAGACATTCAGAGCTAATATCTTTCTTTCTGGGAAAAGTTTGACTTAACACAAAGAATCGATCTTTTCCTAGGAAAAGGTAATTATACAAAAATTAACTCAAGATGTATTAAATATTTAAACATAAGACCTAAAACCATAAAAACCCCTGGAGAAAACCTAGGAAATACCATTCAGGACATAGGCATGGGCAAAGACTTCGTGACTAAAACACCAAAAGGAATGATAACGAAGCCGAAATTGACAAATGGGATCTAATTAAACTAAAGAGCTTCTGCACAGCAAAAGAAACTATCATCAGAGTGTTTCTACCCTCTTAACCCCATTCTCTTTATTCCTAGGTTCTTAGTTTTTAAATGAAGTTCAAGTTTCTCAGATCTTATAACAGAGCAACCTGATTCTTGTCTGCAGGTTCATTTTCTACTGCTCTATATCTAATTTCCTTATTTTAATGTACATGTAGTTCCCAGATATTCTATTATATGTAAATTTTGCATTAATACTCATGTTTGCTTTCTTAGGATGCTCTTGGCTTCTGTTTTGTCTTATCTGATTAGTACTCATTTTTGGATACTTACCTTATATACAAACCTCTCATATACAAACCATCATTAAATGATGATATGTGTTTATTATATATTTTTTTTACTTTGATATCATTAACAACCAAATTTTCCAAGAAAAAAAATCACCTCATTTTGTTCCCCCAAGTGTGACTGTGCCATTCCATTCAAATCATAATCTCTTCTGTCTTGCCTTGGAAATGCTTTTCTAATTCTGTCGTGAAAGTTACCTTCATACAAGCTGGTTTTACAGAAGCTACTTTAATTGTGTATTCACTTCTGATTGTTGTCAGAGTTACGTTATTCTATGTAGGTCACAAAAGACTAGATATAAAGCTATTTTCAAGGTAAGGAGGAATTTGGCAAAATTTTTACTCCATCATCATGCTAATATCATGCTCTTTGACATGCCTAGGATCCCAGCCATTTGCTCTTCAAGCTTGCCAAGACAACTTTAGAAAATATAATGAAATCTTCTATGTATGTAACTCTTCACTTTCCCATCATTTCTAATCTACAGATTAATAAAATTTCAAAGGATTTTGATGAGCATTTATGTTGCTATACATTCAAAGGAAAAGATGTCAGATGCATTGAACTTACCAAGACAAGATATATACAACAATTGACTGTAGTCTTCTAATAAATAGACTCTTCCACTGAAATTCATGCTTTTTTTACTTCCTCCTTGCAATACCACACAAAACCACACAATAATAAAAGCAACAACAAGGCAATATTTAGCGATTTTATGTGACAAAAGAGCAACATCTGACATGTATCTTCCATATTTCATGGCTTAAATCATTTTTCTTTAGGTTTTTATGTGTAATAATTGTTTCAGAAGTTGTTTATCATTAAACATTTAGCTTATGTACTTGTATTTAGGTGGTGTAAACTACTTGTAATGAACTAAAATAATTACTTAATGTTACCCTTGGCTTGAACAAACTTCAAAGAGGTTTTCTTTTGACTATAAACCTCTGACCTCTCTTTTCTTAGAGCATTTATGTTAGTAACCTTGTAAATTTGTTCTATGTTCCTTTCAAATATAGACAAATATTTCAGGCCATTGCAGATATTAAACTAAGGAATGTCTCTCTCAAAGATCTGGGAGCCGTCCTTCTGAAGTGAAATTGTAAAAAAACATAGGTCTCTAATCTCCCAGTCTCAATGGAAGGGTAGGAGGCTCATTTAATAAGCCCCAGTAAGAAAATGCAGATGGCCTAATTACATTGACCAACCTCTTCACTAACATCCTTGTGCACCAGTACTTCTTATCTAGCTTATTTCAGGGCTTAAAAACTATCCTACATTTTGTTTCAACAGAATTGAGTTCAATCTCTCTCTTCTATTAAAGCAGTTTCTCTTCGCTATTATGTAGCCCTGAATTCAATCTTCCTTGCTCATTTAACTCCACCCAGTACAACTTTTCTTTGACAACTTTTTAACTCCCTACAGTTTCATTAATCTTAAATAAAAATAGATTTTCTAATGTGTGACGAGAAGCACTAAGAAATCCAGTCATCATCCATGAAAGAGCTATTAATTTAGTCAGTTTCTGATTTTATATAGAGCACTATAGCTGCAACGTTTTGTTCCATTTTTATATTTGTTTGCTTTGATTTTTTTAAATTTATTTTTTTAAGAATGATTATCAGTTTTGATTCAAGATTTTGCATTTATGAACTGATAACATTATGAAGTGTTCACTGAAGTGGACTCCCAAAAGGGACATGTAAAAGAGTCAAAAGGCAATGCATTAAAGGAAATACAGTCATGTAGTCAGCATTAAAGCATTATCTAAACAATTAACTTTCAGAATATGCATCACAAGCAGGATACAAATAAATGTACAAAACCAGCCTTTCTATAATATACCAACAGTAAACAAAACGTGATTGATCAATAATCATTTGTTCTGGATATTAGCTTAAGTTTGTTCTTTAACCATAAAAAATTATTTTAGAAACAGAATCGTCTTCATGTAAATATTACAAGAAAGAAAAAAAAATAGACAAATATTTCTTTAGAAAATATTAGTATAGGCCATAAATAAACTAACTTTTACTATACCTTCCCCTAGATGATTGTGAAAATCTGTTTTTTGGTTTATATAAAAATATTTTATGCATAAAATTATAGTGACTGAAAAATATTTTATTATTTTTTACAAATATACTCAATGAAAATACTAAATAAATTCAAGCTGTATGCTACATTTAATATGCTTAAAAATATTTAGAGCAGTACATTCTGTGACAAGTTGCATTATAAATTTCCATGTATTTAATGTGTGTCATGGAGTAACTTACTGAGTACCTTGAGGCATAACTAAAGAACACAATACCTATGGAGTAAATATATGCTTCTTCTGAGTAGCAAGAGATATTTATTTTTTTAATCAAAAATAACAAAAGAAGATAAAAGAGGAAAGTCTTACAAAAAATTTAGTAAACAACTCCAATTATAAACAGAGAGACTCAACTTTGGGTTAAAAACCATAGACACCTTATAATAAAATAATAACTGGAAAAAATAAGTAAGACAGTATTAGATATTTCTAGATGAAGAGGTGATTATTTAAATATTATTTACCATATGACATCTTTTATTGTCCTATTTTCTTATTCACATTGTAACTCTCTTATTACAAAAAGTAAAATGTATTCAAATATGTATCATAGTAAACTTTCAGTGATGTCCTCTTAAGAGAGGGTATTTCTATATTAGCAGGAAGGCAGCAGAAAGGAGAAGTGGAAGGCCAAAAGGAGTGGGGAGAACAAACTAACATAAGAAAGCTTAAAGTAGGAGAAAGACTGTGTATGTGATTAGAAAAATATTATGGCCAATGTATCCCATATTCCTTGTTGAACCCTGTGTGTTTACATAAAATATATAAATGTTATCACTTTTTTCCTTCTCATATGAAGAACATTTTTTTTCTGCTTCAATGAAGCTTTAATTTACAGAATTATATTTATTTTGACCTGGACCAGTCTTAAAATTTATCTGCCAGTTTTAAAATCTTTGCGGTTCTTTAAAGAATAAAAACATTGATATATTTCTGCCTTATCAGATTATGGCTCTAGGAACTAACTTTTTTTTTTTTTTTTTTTTTTTTTTTTGAGACGGAGTCTCGCGCTGTGTCACCCAGGCTGGAGTGCAGTGGCGCGATCTCGGCTCACTGCAAGCTCCGCCTCCCAGGTTCACGCCATTCTCCTGCCTCAGCCTCCGAGTAGCTGGGACTACAGGCGCCCGCCACCACGCCCGGCTAGTTTTTTGTATTTTTAGTAGAGACGGGGTTTCACCATGTTAGCCAGGATGGTCTCGATCTCCTGACCTCGTGATCCACCCGCCTCGGCCTCCCAAAGTGCTGGGATTACAGGCTTGAGCCACCGCGCCCGGCCTGGAACTAACTTTTTTTTTAACTTGTGGGTTAAATAATTCATAGACTTTTTTGGTATACTGATAATTCACTTTGACATGATGCAGTAAATGTGCAATCTAGCAGCAATATGCATCAGGCCTTCTTACCTGAAATTGAAAATTCAGAACAACAGAAACTCATGGTGTACTATTTAAATATAAATGAATAAATTTTCCATAAAAAATAATGTGTATATTTTGTTTCTTTTCTTTTTTCTCTGTGATATAAGCCAACAAGATACTAAAATACTGATGAAAATATACATATTTCTAAATATTGTATATACACACAAATATATATATATATGTCTGTGTGTGTGTATATACATTCAAGTATAAACAAATCTTATAAGTCTTATCTAAATATTCTTCAGTGGATAAAGTAGAAGGAGATAGACTAAAAATTACTACTTTGCAACCATAACGGTTTAAAGAGCTATCATTTATCTCATATGTGACTGTCGTTGACTATCAATCTATACATCAGTAAGACTAGCTATAGTCCCCAATAATGTGTATAATAGGTGTTGATGGTGCTAAGTAGAATAGCTTTTTGACACATAAATTAGTTATGTCCCCTATAATCATTCAGACTCTGACAGCTCAAATGCTTATCTTAACAGCAATGACTTTGTTTTTGCCTGTAAATGTGTTTCATGTAAGAGTTGCTGAAGGAAATAAAACATGTGACATTCCAATTTCAATTTCCAAAACAATGTTCTCCTTCATTTTGCTTAAGAATTTTGGGATATAGATAGAGACTGGGAAGCTCAAAGATACAAAAACATAAATGCTAGTTTTATTTCAGCCTGTGTATTTTGAACATGTGCTTACCAGTAACAAGCAAATAAAAAAAGAATGTCTTCATAATTTAATATAATATTTTTAATCCTTCAAAATCTTGACTAAATATTCAGAGGTTGGAGTTCAAATATCTTCATAGATATAGAGAGCTTTTGAAATCGAAGAATCAGTTAACTACTTTAATTATTTAAAATAATCTGATTTAAAATAAAAAAAAGATTGTGTGATTATTAAAGATGACAATAATTATTGAAGACTAAATTTCTGGAAAGAAATTATGTAAATATTTAAGACAATCTTTAGAATAGTTAATGAGTATATTGTAGGGGAAAGATAATTTAGTGCGAGAAAAATATTAGCTAGTGCATGATGGTAAGCATTGCAATTGTAGAAGATTAAAGTCAAACAAAATACTCATTAAATGTATTTGATTTAAAAAATCCGTGATTATATATATAATTACATATATATTCAGTTTAATATGGCTTACATGGCTTAAAGGTATTTTATTTAAAATATCAATGGTTATATATATATAATATATACACATAATTGGTTTACTGTCATGGCTTCATTTACTTAGAATTTATTTCTTAGATTTTTAAATTAGAAGTTAACACACCTGCAAACAAGCACATAAAACATAAAGCTACCATTCAATCAATACAAAGAAACAATTCCTACACCCAGAAATTAGATCAAGAAAATGAACACAGCAACATAAAAGCCCTCCTCATGCATTATTTCCTCTTCCTCTCCAAAAGTTACCACAATTCAAAAATTCCAGGTATTAGTTACTTGTTTTAGAATTTTTATAAAAGCAAAATCAGAGGAATTTGTTATCTATTCTATAGAGATCTGAAAAGTGTAAAAATGTCCCTCACACCCTCACAATCAACAGAGGGCAAGACGAAAAAGAAAAAAAGTAAGAAAGAAAGAAAGGAAAAGAGAGAAAGATAAGAGAGAGAGAAAGAAAGAAAGAAAAAGAAAGAAAGAAAGAAAAGGAAGGAAGGAAGGAAGGAAGGAAGGAAGGAAGGAAGGAAGGAAGGAAGGAAGGAAGGAAGGGCGAACAGACCGTAAACTGAAAATTAATGAATTTACTTGAAACAGTCAAAGAACTGAGGTAACAGGATAAACAACTTACTTAAAATCTATGAATAGTTAGGGGTCTACAGGAGAAAAAGTATTCTAGCTTTTATTTACCTGTAATATACTCACAAACTATATAATTCATTAGAAAATTTAGCTTGAAAACTTTACAAATTGCTTAAAACAAAGTCGGTAGCATGAGAATGGAAAAGACACTGAGGGTCAAAGACACATAGTGGGATTCAAACCCCTTTATAGCAGTTTCTTTCAGAAACCCTAACAAGCAATCATAGAGTAGACTGGAAAGCATCCTGACAAAACATCTCCCATTATGCTGGCTGGACAAAGGGACCAGCAACAACTATCTCACTCTTACCCATCATTCTTATCTCCTGTAAGTAACAAACTGAAGGGAAAGGGTCAAAAAAGCTATAAGCTTTCAACACTAGTGGAAACCCATTATGGTTGAGAGAAGCAGGATGGGGGAAAAATATCTCTACCCAAAATATCTCTACCCTTGGGGAACAGGAAGAAGTAGTAGGTCCAGAATTTTATCTGAGGAAGGAAAGTAGCACAGGAGAAAGCCACACCTCTAAGACCAAGCCCTCATGGTCACCAAAGATATATTCAGAACTTCAGAAAAAATCTTTTCTCTATTTTCTAATTCCTTGTTCAATTTTGATCATTTGTATTTTATTGATAAAATGTCAATTTATTATAGTTTCACAAATGTATTGCTAGGGGGTTGCACATATATTTTCCTGTAATATTTTCATTTTTTATTATTTGAATCTTTTATAATTTGCTAATAAGTATTAAGTAAAAATAGCATCTTCATATATCTATGAAGGTTGAAACAGATTTTCTCTGTAATACAGTCCACAGGAAAAACATAAAGAAAAGTAGAGAGTAAAATTAAAACACAGCCACACTTTTCATTATGTAACACAAACTTTGACACTAAAAATCTAAGAGAAAAAAGGCATTCTCATCCCCAAGAATAAGACATATTCACCTAAATGTCATCCAGGGGTTAAAAAAAAAAAAAAATTGGTAATATCTCACCTAGCAAATATTTTAGATGTTATAAGCATTATTATCTCTGTCATAACCAGTCAACTTATGAAACAGAATAATGAAAGCAGTATTAAATATTACTGAAGCTTTCTCAAGAGGAAGAGGGAGAGCAAGGTAGTAGACTAGAAGCTTCCAACAGAACACCAATTTAACAACTATCTACACAATAAAAGAAGCTTCATAATAATAAAAAATCAGGTGAGTAATCAAAGTACCAGATTTTAACTTCATATTGCTTAAAAAGGCACTGAATCAGATAGGATTTAAAAAAAAAAAAAAAAAACAAAAAAGTTGAATTGCTGATGCAACCTCTAGCTAATCCCTTGGCATCCTCAGCGTAATGAGACCATTTTTATGCATTGTGGAGGGAGAAAGCAGAGCAATTCTGAAACATTGAGCTCAGTGTTTCACTCTAATGGCAGAATGTAAAGCCAGGCTAAAATCAGCTAATACTTGCCCAAAGAGGGAGCATTTAAGAAAGAAGGGGAATGGCCGGGGGCAGTGGCTCACACCTGTAATCCCAGCACTTTGGGAGGCCGAGGCAGGCGGATCACGAAGTCAGGAGATCGAGACCATCCTGGCTGACACCGTGAAACCTGGTCTCTACTAAAAATACAAAAATTTAGCCAGATGTGGTGGTGGGCACCTGTAGTCCCAGCTACTCTGGAGGTTGAGGCAGGAAAATGGTGTGAACCCGGGAGGCGGAGCTTGCAGTGAGCGGAGATTGCACCACTGCACTCCAGCCTGGGCAACAGAGCAAGACTCTGTCTCAAAAAAAGAAAAAAGAAAAGAAAAGAAAAGAAAAGAAAAGAAAAGAAAAGAAAAGAAAAGAAAAGAAAAGAAAAGAAAAAGGAAAAAAATGCCACAAAACAAAAGACAAGGACAAAATGGCAAGAGTAAGTCTTTACTTGACAATAATAACATTGAATGTGCATAGACTACATAATCCAATCAAAAGACAGAGTGGCTGAATGAGTTAAAAAAAGAGACCCAAGGATCTGTCGCCTACAGAAAACACATGCCACCTATAAAGATTCACATAGACCAAAAACAGAGAGATTGAAAGAGATATTCCATGCCAATGGATCAAAAAAATTCAGGAATTTATATCTGATATAAAATATTTACATCAGACAAAATAGATTTCAAAAGGCACCAAGATGGCTGACTAGAAGTAGCTTCTGTCAAGGACTCTCACTGAGAAGAATGAAAATGGTGAGTGAACCCTGCACCTTCAGCTGAGGAATCCAGGTTCTCTAACTGGGACTGACTAGGCAGTTGGCACGGCCCACAGAGAGCAAGGAAAAGCAGGGTGGAGTGGTGGCCTACCTGGGAGCTGCATGGGGCAAGGAGAGCTCCTACCCCCAGCCAGGGGAGGCAGTGAGTGATTGTGCTACCCAGCCCAGGAAATCACAATTTTTTCACAGATCTATGCACCCCACGGATCAGGAGATCTCCTTGTGAGCCCAGGCCACCAGGGTCTTGAGTCCCAAGCATGGAGCTGTGCAGATACTAGGTGGCCACTTGGGTTCAATGATCTGAATGGGGGGAAATCAACCAGGCTTGTGTCATTCCCTTCAGGGCAGCACCTTGCACCTGGCAGGTCAAGAAGTGCCATTTGTGAACCAGACACCATAGGCAAAAACTTTGAATGTCTGTTGTTCTATAGTACTATGACTGAGCTGACACTCAAACCATAAGATGCAGTCATTCCCATTCTTCCCTTCCCTCTCCACAGGCAGAGGATCCTCATTCCATGGCCGCCACCAGTACAGTACAGGCCCACAGCACTTCCAGGCTACAGTTAAGGTCCAAGGGCTCTTTAGTGACGTTGTGGTGAATATTACCTGGTCTAGGACCCACACTTAAAGACAGTAGGCTCCCCTCTGGCCCAGGGAAGGTCCAGAAATGACATCCTAGAGTCAAGGCCTTGAAATGGGGACCCAAGAGGCCTCTTGCTGCTCTAGCCCTCTGTGGCTAAGATAGTACCTACAGTGCAAGACAAATTCCCTTTTACTCTTCCCAAGCAGAAGGTGCCTCTCCCCATGGCCAGCACAGTTGGGAATGTGCTGAGTCTCACCTGAAGCCAGCGAGTCTCAAGAGTGTCACCCAAGGCCCATGGCATACTACCTTCATAGTGCTGGCAGTACCCAGGGCTCTTTAATCAGCAGGTCATGGCTCCTGCCAGGACTGAGTTCGTTTCTTCAAGGTAGCACCTTCCCTTCTACCCCAGAATGTGTCTAGAAATGTCATTTGGGAGCTAAAATCTGAAATGGAGCCTCACCAATCTGACCAGTACAGTGTCCTACTGTGACTGAGCTGGTATCCAAGATGCATGACAAAGTTTTCTTTCCTTTTTCCTCTCCTCTTCTCAAGCATAAAAATGGGTCTGTTTTGGCGCCCTGAACTGTGTGGCCTGGGTATCAGAGAAAGGTGGCACAAGCACTCCCTTAGCCACACTGGCTGTTGTTGCAGTAGGTTGCATGTCCTCGTGTCCACTGGCTCTGAGCCCTGTTTAGCACTGGCACTCACCTAGGAGTTGCAGTTCTTGTGGCTTAGAATGCCTTTCAAGTTATTTAGAGCCCACAGCACTTTAACACTTGGTGGAAAGGCTTCTGGGAATGCAAATTATGACCATTGCAAGGATTGATTCCCCTCTGGCTAGGGTTGGTTTAAATACTTTCTTTTTGGGTGGGCGCCAGCTGAGTTCAGATCAGTTTTGCTTTCTGTTGTGACAGGGAAGGACTGTGTTAAATGCAATGTTTCACAGGTGATGCACTCTCTCAAGTGCACACATTCTCTCTCTGTGCCATGCAGTACCTGTCAGGGAATGAGAGAGGGGTAGCATCAGCAGTTCAAAACTGTCTTTTCTTCCCTCTTCAGTGCCTCTTCCAGTGATATAAAGTTAGAACCAGGTACTCTGAGTGTTTCCCTAATTTTTGTTCTTATGAAGGTGATTTTGTGTCTGTAGATAGTTGATAATTTGTGTCTTTGCAAGGGGATGATTAGTGGAGCCTCCTATACAGCCATCGTGCTCTGGTCTGCAAGCATAATAATATTTTCACAAGGTAATCCTGTAAATGGAAATTAATAAATTTATAGAAGAATTCAAGTCACAATTTTAAGAGGTACACATATTTTTAAAAGAATGCACATATACACATATGCTCTCTGTATCTGTTTTTCTCCTTATAATAATATTTCTTCATTTACACATGTCTGATCTACAATACAATTCCTATTGCCTTCTTTAAGGAATTACCATGAAGTAAGAAAGATAAGAGCTGGCTGTTTGAGGTTTAGTTCACTGCTTTTGTCATATTCATGTCCAGCAAAATCTGTGCTTAAAATAAAATTGCATTTGATTTTACAATTGATCTCATTCTTGAATCAATAAGCTCTTTCAATAAAGCTTAATCTATTTCTAGATCTTTAGGCCATCATACTTTGAATGAGAAAACCAACAAACTCAGAATGTACTTTCTATAGAATTTGTCTCTCTTTCTCGAGACTTTTTAACAAGTGTTTTGTGTATATGTTTTTTCAGCATTCTCTAAATGCCCAATTCCCATATCCTACTCCTCAACACATACTTCCATTTTTTTCTAAATTTAGGTTGATAGAAATAACTGATTATATATTAAGTGTCTTCATTAGCTGAATTAAAAGACAATGGGGGGTAATAGTATGTCAAGGACAGTCATGTATTTTAATCACCATTTTTAATTAAAGTATTAAGAATTATCATAGAAAGTGTGGAGCATTTTCAGATGGCAAAGTAGATCCCCTACAATGAAATATCACCTCACCCCAGTTAGAATGGCTATTATCCAAAAGACAGCACGTATCAAATGCTGGTAAAGATACAGAAACAGTGTTACTCTTATGACTCTGTTGATGGGAACGTAGATTAATAGAGCCATTATAAAGCACAGTATGAATGCTCCACAAGAACATTAAAAATAGATCTATCACACTATCCCACAAACCCACTGCTTGGTATATAGCCAAAGAAAGAAAATTAGTGTATTGAAGAGATAATTGCATTCCCATGTTTATTTCAATACTATCCACAACATCCAAGATATGGAATCAACTTAAATGTTCATGAATGGATTAATGGATAAAGAATATGGCCGGGCGCGGTAGCTCAAGCCTGTAATCCCAGCACTTTGGGAGGCCGAGACGGGCGGATCACGAGGTCAGGAGATCCAGACCATCCTGGCTAACACGGTGAAACCCCGTCTCTACTAAAAAATACAAAAAACTAGCCCGGCGAGGCGGCGGGCGCCTGTAGTCCCAGCTACTCCGGAGGCTGAGGCAGGAGAATGGCGTGAACCCGGGAGGCGGAGCTTGCAGTGAGCTGAGATCCGGCCACTGCACTCCAGCCCGGGCGACAGAGCGAGACTCTGTCTCAAAATAAATAAATTTAAAAAATAAATAAAAAAGAATATGTGGTACATATATATAATGGAATTACAATAGAATTCTTTTAAACCATAAAACGGATGGAATTTGTCATTTGAAAACAATATAAATGAGTTTGGAGGACATTATGTTAAGTGAAATAAGCCAGGCACAAAAAGACAAACTGTATGATCTCACTCACTTGTGGAATCTTTAGAAAAGAAAAAAAAAAAAAAAGATGTCATGAAATTTGGGAGTGTAGTAGTGATTACTAGAGACTTGGAATAATAAAGGAGAGAGGAGATTAGGAAATTTTGGTCAGGGAGCACAATGTTACAGTTAGATAGGAGGAATGAGTTATGGTATTATATTGTATAGTAGGGTGGTTGCAGCTAACAGTAATTCATTCCATATGTAATTTTACTAGAAAAGAGGATGTTGAATGTTCTCAGAGCAAAGAAATGATAAATATTTAAGGTTATAAACAAACAATTGCAATGATTTGATCAGCATACAATGTATGTACGTATGGAAACATTACATTGTACCCATGAATATTACAATTACTATGTGTTAATTTTAAAAATTCTTATAGCTAATTTGCTTGTCAGACAGTGATGTCTCGTTCTTTCTAATCTTAATAGAAATTATAGTACAACAGAAATTCATTTAGGAACTTTGAACAGGATAAGAAAATGTCCTATTAAACTGTTTTAGACATAAGTGACTTTTGGAAATGTTTTCTATGTTTGTATTTCTTCATATCTGCATAAAAATTGGTATTGCATGTTGTCATGTATCATCTTGACTTGCTTAAATATATATATATGGAACTTTTTTCTTCGTCCTCATGCAAGGTGGAATTGTCTCTTAGGTATTGATTGCCTGTCACATTTCATAGACTATGGCATAAATACCCAGATGCTGTGACATTTAATACAAATAATCAGTCATATGTTTTCTTTCTCGTTCAATTCCAGTGAACAAACAAGTGCCACCATCCTCAAGAAAAAGCAATGATAAAATTTAATATTATAGCATATATATTTACTTTTTATAATTGGCTTTCATAACTTTTCAAGTTCAAAACTAGTTATAACAAACATTAAGCACTTATTAAATAATGATATAGTAAATCTCTATCATAACATGTGAAACTTTATAATGTAAATATTCTCGGCACACAAATACTTCATATGTCGCACAAATATTAAAAGTATGAATATATTCAAAGTAAATATTTCAAATTTTCAAAATTTAAAATTGTAATTGTTTTAACTTCAGGGTCTATAGTTTGCTAAGAGAAGCTCAAATTTTTGGTTTAAATACATTCTCTATATCAATATTTATCTTATATTCCCATATTGATCCTTATAAGAGGTAAAACTAAGGAAGCTATTAGGTTAAAGAATGGAGTTTACATTACAGGTTGTATTAATTCTGTGACCTTGGGTAGTGCTACAGCCTCATGACAGTGTTCACTTAAGAAATCACTTTATGGCTGGGCATGGTGCCTCACGCCTGTAATCCCAACACTTTGGGAGGCTGAGGTGGGCAGATCACAAGGTCAAGAGATAGAGATGATCCTGGCCAAAATGGTGAAACCCTGTCTCTACTAGAAATACAAATGTAGCCTGGAGTGGTGTCACATGCCTGTAGCACCAGCTACATGGGAGGCTGAGGCAGGAGAATCACTTGAACTCGGGAGGCAGAGGTTTCAGTAAGCTGAGCGCCCTCCACTGCATTCCAGGCTGGTGACAGTGATACTCCATCTCAAAAAAAAAAAAAAAAAAAAAAAAAGAAATTACTTTACTCCAGCTATATGTAAATAGATCAGATAAATAAAGAAATGATATGTATTATTGCCCTTTTTGAAGTTTACTAATTCCAAATCTTATAAATAATTACATTGTGCTTCAATTACTTGGTTTCAAAAAGGGAAAAACTTGATATGTGTTCCCCTTACTTTTCCACTGCTGATTAAGTAAGGGATTCTCTCTCTTCAAATGTAATTAATGTTTCAAATAGGCTAATGTTTTGTCAGTTCAACCCTGTCTTTTTTATCATCTTAAAATCAATCTAATCAATTAGTACATTCATTTTCCTGGTAGGTATGTTGGATGGAAGGAGGGGATAGTGAGGAGATAAGATAATGTTAGCTTCTGCAAAAAATAATGTCATAAAAATCCACTATGCACCACTAAGATTCCAAGCAGATATTCCTAATTGGCAAGAGGCACTTTTCCAAGGTATGAATAAAATACTCAGCATTAATCTATCCTTGCCTCCTCCACCTTCAATATGTAGCTTAAAAGTTATCTGTACTACTTTGCATATGGCTGCCTGATGGAAAAAGAGAATTTTATGATGATCAAACATGAATCATCATGTAAGTGGAACACATCATTTTTGTTCACATTTCAAGGACTGTAAAGTTATGTGACCACACTTAAGTGGAAGAGAACCTGGGATGTTTAGTCCAACTGTGGAAACAGAGCAGGAGGAAAACAGTAAAATGACCAGCTATTGAGTTTCCTCTCTGATTTTCCAGGTCAGTCTTCCAGACACCTTACTTCCCATGTGGATAACAGTTATTTAATTTTTAAGGGACGCTTAATCAATGCAAATAATCTAGGTTATGGTAACTAACAGACAATGGCAATGTATCAGTGGCTAAATGCCACCAACATTTATTTCTCAGTCACTATACCTGCCCAACACAGTGTAGCAGAGGGCTCTGATTTCTGTGATTATTTACTAAGGCAGATAAATGGAATCTCCATTAAGGTATATGCTTCTATGAGTACTATGTTTGGTGAGGAGAACATGGAACTCACACAACTTCCACCAAAACTTAAGCAGCTACACCAAATCTGTTATCACTGCTAACTTCAAAAATTGTACAGAATATTGTGCCTAAAAGAAGGAGAGAGACATTATATGTCAGGTCTTAATGACTATCACACAATCCCAAATCTCCCCATAAATATTCAAGCTATAAACTGAAAAGAAAATTCATGTGCCGTACCTGTTCCATATAATGCTAAACATTGAGAAAATAACCATGACAAAAACTCCCTTTCAGAATAGTGGAGACTGGAAATTATACACAGCAACCACTGATTTATTACAAATATGAAATCCTTCTGAGTATCTGTATTAGTACATTCTCACACTGTTATAAAGAATTAACTGAGTCTGTGTAATTTATGATTTTCTTCATAAAAGTTTAATTGACTCACAGTTCCACCGGTTTAACAGGAATCATGACTAGGAAGCCTCAGGAAACTTACAGTCATGGCAGAAGGCAAAGGAGAAGCAGGCATGTCTTACCATGGCAGATCAAGAGACAGTGAGCACAGCGGGAAGTGCACACACTTTTAAGCAATCAGATCTTGTAAGAATTCTGTCACAAGGCAGCACTAGAGGGATGGTGCTAAATCATTAGAAACCACTCCCATGATTCAATCACCTCCCACCAGGCCTCACCTTCAATACATGGGGATTACAATTTGACACGAGATTTGGGTGGGGACACAGAGCCAAACCACTTCAGCAGCACTTGTGAAAACTTCCTTCATTGCAGATGGGGAGCTTCCTTAATAAGACTGATTCTGTTCTGTTGGTAGAAACAGCTTGTCAATTATGTACAGAGTCCCGTATGTGTGTGTGCGCGCACACATGTGTGTTTTTGTGCATATGTGAGTGTGTGTTTGTACCTTTGTCAAGTCCTTCCTTGCCCATCATCCTCCAATGCATGATCTGAAGTGATCATGGGGAAGAATGCCCTTCCAAGTGGCTGCACAACTTTCAAGTACTTATATTTTGCTGCTGAAAGTTTAGAGACAAAACAGTGATTTAATGCTTAAATAGACAAAGTCACTATTATGTTAATCTCTTGGTGTCCTTGATAAAACAATTTCTTTAAAAACAAAATAGCAGACTTCTGATCTACTTGCTTCTAGAAATGTCTATATTACAGTGACCTCATTTAGTTTTCTTTTTCTAGACCTAAGTCTCGAGTTTGCTTTGTTTTTCAACTTAGCCTATTCCCTCTCTTTTCACATAAGGCCACCTAAAATATAAGCTTGAGCACAAAGGCTTGCACTTCATCAGAAGACAAAATGATCTTGTTTAACAGGAAACTTAATATTATCACCCAAACATTGTTGTATTTTTACTAGATTTGAGCTCTACAAGAAGGTTGGTTTTCTAATCTTGTGAAGCCACACATTTCTGGAATTTGTTCTCTTACATTTTTGTCTGGAAACTGTCAATTCTCTGCGCCTGAGCTCATCTCTCTTGTTTAGTACTGTAGTAAAAGCAGAAAATAAATGCCAACAAACGCTATCACTCCATTTCTTTCCAAACACTTCCCACAGAGCTGAAGTCTTGTTAGAGACATGCACTGCTTTCCAAGTTGTCAACTATAACAATTTTACCAACTGTGCTGTCTTTGCATAAAAAAGAACTTTAGTTTTCTAACTGCTGACATCAGTTTCTTGGCAAACCACCATTAAACTGTTTAGTTAATTATATCTATATCAGTTATAGCAGCACCTTATCATCAAATTCGTTCTCTATTGGTAAAATAGACTCTAATGCCTGAAACAAATAACTCTAACATGTGGAATGGTACCATCAACAATCTAATATGTGTCATGGTACATCAACAATCAATACACTCTAAAATGTGTATCTGTAAACATAATTTGTGTATTGGTTAAAGAAACTAGTTTCTGAAACAAATGATTCTAACGTGTAATGGTACAAATAACACAGAATACTTCTCTCACTAATTTGGTATCTCAAATGCATGTTCTTAGTCTGTAACTCATTCTCTTAAAGTTTGTTTATAAATCACCCAGGCAACCAAGAGTATTTAGGCTGATATTTATCCATAAACCTTATCACTTTGCCACATAAAACATACTACAATACAGGTTTTCTCTCACCTTTCTTCTTTATTAGTAAATATATGTTATAGTAAATACAGATGGTTAGTAGTAAATATATATTTTTATATGTTAGAAGCCTACAGATTAACTTATATCTCTGATGAAACCAGAATTCTCTCTAAAACACTTTTCTTTTAACCACAGGTTGTACTGTTTTAAAGAGCATCGTTAGGCTTGAATTTCTTCATGTTCTTTTGCAAAGAAAGTTAGTCCTTTGGGGAGGTGTTTGTGCTCTCTATTCTATGGCCTAATTAGGAAGAATCTATAAGCCATTATTCTGATGCTGGGAATGGGAAAATAACGTATTTCTCTCTATTTGACACCCTTACTTTAGTTTTTTAAATTATACTTTAAGTTCAAAGGTACATGTGCACAACGTGCTGGTTTGTTACATATGTATACTTGTGCCATGTTGGTGTGCTGCACCCATCAACTCGTCAGCACCCATCAACTCATCATTTACATCAGATCTAACTCCCAATGCCATCCCTTCCCTCTCCCCCCTCCCTATAATAGGCCTCGGTGTGTGACGTTCCCCTTCCAGAGTCCAAGTGATCTCATTGATCAATTCCTACCTATGAGTGAGAAGATGCGGTTTTGGTTTGACGTTCTTGGGATAGTTTGCTGAGAATGATGGTTTCCAGCTGCATCCATGTCCCTACAAAGGACACAAACTCATCCTTTTTTAGGGCTGCATAGTATTCCATGGTGTATATGTGCCACATTTTCTTAATCCAGTCTGTCACTGATGGACATTTGGGTTGATTCCAAGTCTTTACTATTGTGAATAGTGCCACAATAAACATACATGTGCATGTGTCTTTATAGCAGCATGATTTATAAGTCTTTGGGTATATACCGAGTAATGGGATGGCTGAGTCATGTGGTATTTCTAGTTCTAGATCCTTGAGGAATCGCCATACTGTTTTCCACAATGGTTGGAACAGTTTACAATCTCACCAACAGTGTAAAAGTGTTCCTATTTCTCCACATCCTCTCCAGCACCTGTTGTTTCCTGACTTTTTAATGATTGCCATTCTAACTGGTGTGAGATGATACCTCATTGTGGTTTTGATTTGCATTTCTCTGATGGCCAGTGATGATGAGCATTTTTTCATGTATCTGTTGGCTGTATGCATGCCTTCTTTTGAGAAATGTCTATTCATATGCTTTGCCCACTTTTTGATGGGGTTGTTTGTTTTTTTCTTGTAAATTTGTTTGAGTTCTTTGTAGATTCTGGATATTAGCCCTTTGTCAGATGAGTAGATTGCAAAAATTTTCTCCCATTCTGTAGGTGGCCTGATCACTCCGATGGTAGTTTCTTTTGCTGTGCAGAAGCTCTTTAGTTTAATGAGATCCCATTTGTCAATTTTGGCTTTTGTTGATGTTGCTTTTGGTGTTTTAGACATGAAGTCCTTGCCCATGCCTATGTCCTGAATGGTATTACCTAGGTTTTCTTCTAGGGTATTTATGGTTTTAGGGCTAAAATTTAACTCTCTAATCCATCTTGAATTAGTTTTCGTATAAGGAGTAAGGAAAGGATCCAATTTCAGCTTTCTACTTATGGCTAGCCAATTTTCCCAGCACCATTTATTAAATAGGGAATCCTTTCCCCATTTCTTGTTTTTGTCAGGTTTGTCAAAGATAAGATGGCTATAGATGTGTGGTATTATTTCTGAGGACTATATTCTGATCCATTGGTCTGTATCTCTGTTTTGGTACCAGTACCATGCTGTTTTGGTTACTGTAGCCTTGTAGTATAGTTTGAAGTCAGGTAGTGTGATGCCTCCAGCTTTGTTCTTTTGACTTAGGATTGTCTTGGCAATACGGGTTCTTTTTTGGTTCCATATGAAGTTTAAAGCAGCTTTTTCCAATTCTGTGAAGAAAATCATTGGTAGCTTAATGGGGATAGCATTGAATCGACAAATTACCTTGGGCAGTATGGCCATTTTCACAATATTGATTCTTCCTATCCATGAGCATGGTATGTTCTTCCATTTGTTTGTGTCCTCTTTTATTTCACTGAGCAGTGATTTGTAGTTCTCCTCGAAGAGTTCCTTTACATCCCTTGTAAGTTGGATTCCTAGGTATTTTATTCTCTTTGAAGCAATTGTGAATGGAAGTTCGTTCATGATCTGGCTCTTTGTTTGTCTGTTGCTGGTGTATACGAATGCTTGTGATTTTTGCACATTGATTTTGTATCCTGAGACTTTGCTGAAGTTGCTAATCAGCTTAAGGAGATTTTGGGCTGAGACAATGGGGTTTTCTAAAATACAATCATGTCATCTGCAAAGAGGGACAATTTGACTTCTTCTTTTCCTAACTGAATACCCTTGATTTCTTTCTCTTGCCTGATTGCCCTAGCCAGAACTTTCAACACTATGCTGCATAGGAGGGGTGAGAGAAGGAATCCCTGTCTTGTGTCAGTTTTCAAAGGGAATGCTTCCAGTTTTTGCCCATTCAGTATGATGTTGGCTGTGGGTTTGTCATAAATAGCTCTTATTATTTTGAGATACATTCCATCAATACCAAATTTATTGAGAGTTTTTAGCATGAAAGGCTGTTGAATTTTGTCAAAGGTCTTTACTGCATCTATTGAGATAATCATGTGGTTTTTGTCTTTGGTTATTTTTATATGCTGAATTACATTTATTGATTTGCACATGTTGAACCAGCCTTGCATCCCAGGGATGAAGCCCACTTGATCATGGTGGATAAGCTTTTTGATGTGCTGCTGGATTTGGTTTGCCAGTATTTTACTGAGGATTTTTGCACCAATGTTCATCAGGGATATTGGTCTAAAATTCTCTTTTTTGGTTTTATCTCTGCCAGGCTTTGGTATCAGGATGATGTTGGCCTCATAAAATGAGTTAGGGAGGATTCCCTCTTTTTCTATTCATTGAAATAGTTTCAGAAGGGATGCTACCATCTCCTCCTTGTATCTCCGGTAGAATTCGGCTGTGAATCCGTCTGGTCCTGGACTTTTTTTTGGTTGGTAGGCTATTAATGATTGCCTCAATTTCAGAGCCTGCTATTGGTCTATTCAGGGATTCAACTTCTTCCTGGTTTAGTCTTGAGAGAGTGTAAGTGTCCAGGAAATTATCCATTTCTTCTAGGTTTTCTAGTTTATTTGCATAGAAGTGTTTATAGTATTCTCTGATAGTAGTTTGTATTTCTGTGGGGTCGGTGGTGATATCCGCTTTATCATTTTTTATTGCGTCTATTTGATTCTGCTCTCTTTTCTTCTTTATCAGTCTTGCTAGCGGTCTATCGATTTTGTTGATCTTTTCAAAAAACCAACTCCTGGATTCATTGATTTTTTGGAGGGTTTTTTGTGTCTCTATCTCCTTCATTTCCGCTCTGATCTTAGTTATTTCTTGCCTTCTGCTAGCTTTTGAATGTGTTTGCTCTTGCTTCTCTAGTTCTTTTAATTGTGATGTTAGGGTGTCAATTTTAGATCTTTCCAGCTTTCTCTGGTGGGCATTTAGTGCTATAAATTTCCCTCTACACACTGCTTTAAATGTGTCCCAGTGATTCTGGTATGTTGTATCTTTGTTCTCATTGGTTTCAAAGAACATCTTTATTTCTACCTTCATTTCGTTATGTACCCAGTAGTCATTCAGGAGCAGGTTGTTCAGTTTCCATGTAGTTGAGCGGTTTTGATTAATTTTCTTAGTCCTGAGTTCTAGTTTGATTGCACTGTGGTCTGAGAGACAGTTTATTATAATTTCTGTTATTTTACATTTGCTGAGCAGTGCTTTACTTCCTGCTATGTGGTCAGTTTTGGAATAAGTGCGATATGGTGCTGAGAAGAATGTATATTCTGTTGATTTGGGGTGGAGAGTTCTGTAGATGTCTATTAGGTCACTTGGTGCAGAGTTGAGTTCAATTCCTGGATATCCTTGTTAACTTTCTGTCTCGTTCATCTGTCTAATGTTGACAGTGGGATGTTGAGGTCTCCTATTATTATTGTATGGGAGTCTAAGTCTCTTTGTAAGTCTCTAAGGATTTGCTTTATGAATCTGGTTGCTCCTGTATTGGGCGCATATATATTTAGGATAGTTAGCTCTTCCTGTTGAATTGATCCCTTTACCATTATGTAATGGCCTTCTTTGTCTCTTTTGATCTTTGATGGTTTGAAGTCTGTTTTATCAGAGACTAGGATTGCAACCCCTGCTTTTTTTTGTTCTCCATTTGCTTGGTAGATCTTCCTCCATCCCTTTATTTTGAGCCTATGTGACACTCTTATTTTAGATGTTGATTGCTCAGTGGATGGGGGAAACACAGGCCTAGACCTCCTCAGTTTGCCCATTTTGGCATGGAACCGTTACGCCACTAGTTTGAAAAATGACTCTCAGAGTTTTAATATTCTTACTGGCAGCACAACTTAAGTAAAGCCTCTGTCTCACAAGTAGACGCTGGGCAGAAACAAGGAGCCTCCACCTCTGAGCTTCACTCTCCAGAACTTATGCTTAGCAACAAGGAGTTAGGGCAGGAAGTTAAATGCTGAAATTCTACCTCTTCTGGGTCAATAGACCTCTGACTAGAAGTTGGGAGAGAGGAAGCCCTATCTTACTGTCTAACTGATCTGTAGTGGAGCTTCTGTTTTACCGAGTTGGAAGGAAAATGGAATGCCACAGGTGTTGGTAAAGATCCAGCGTACTCTTACAATTCCTACTGAGTTTTAGATTTTATTAAACAAATGTTCTTTATTATTTCTATGAACTTAAGTTCATTTACAGATAAATGGTTTTGTTTTATGTATACTTTTCACCTGTTGCACTGGGGAGTGAGTTCATGGAGCTCCTCACACTATCGTGGTTCAAGTGGAACTTCCACACCCTGTCTTTTAAATGCAGATTTTCCAAATGCTTCGCTTAATACAGTAGTTAGTAGAACCAGGCTTCCATCTATAAAACACTTAATATTTCTTTAATTTTTATGTGTGGCCCATTTGCACTGACAGAATCAGTGCTCATCATTATATTTAGCTCATTGAGAGTTGTCAATCCAATCTTACTTATGCTATCTGAAAGCCAAGAGGTTTACTCCCTGTTGAGGGTTGCTGCTGAGCATAACAAATCTGTATTATACTCTCTGAATAAGAGCCTTTGTAGATGTGTTGGACAACCCACATTTTAGAGGAAAATGTTGGAGTATTTGGATTTCTTTTAGTTATTTTATCAATAACCAGTTCATGTCAAATACCATTTATTCAACTTTTGATAAAATCTATAGATTTAACATCTCTTTAACATATATCCCTTCCAAACTCCTAGTTAAGTGATAATAAAGTGGTAGAAACACTTAGAACTGAAATAAGAGCCTAAAGAAAAGGGAAATAAATTTCAACAACTTTTGGAAAGATGTAGAAGATGAAAGAATGAGTGATAAATGACAGTAAAATGGGGATCATAGCTATAGAGAGATATTGAACATTAACATGAATTGTAGAACATTATATTTACAGGATTTTGAAGCATCACTTATCATAGGAGGCAGGGATAAACAAAGAGTTTAAATATTAGGTGATTAGGTGAAAATTTTGTACACCAAAGTTAGGAGTGTGCAGCATAGAGATTGTCTCATCTTCCTGTTGATTCCCTTCCACTCTCTGCAAGTCATTTTTCCATGCCCCACTTTATATATTATATGGGAGGTTAAAGGAATTTTTTTACCATCTGAAGAGATTGAATCTGAGTGATACTAGTATAGGGTTGCCTAATTTAACAAATAAAAATACAGAAGGCCAGATGGAGTCTGAATTTCAGATACACTAAAAATAAATACTGTACAGTGTCATGAAAATTGAAAAAAGTTATAAAGTAAGCAATGAGGAGGGCACTTATAAATAGAAACTAAATCAAATTACATATAATTAATCAGATGATAGTAAATTATTAGATTTCTCAATAAGTAAAAGAAAACAGAACAATGCTTCAAAATTATGAGAGAGTGATTTGTTCTTAGAACACTATAGATGAAGCATAATTATTAATTATTTTAGATATTGAAAACCTCCTAAAACTTTATTTTTCATATATGAGAGAAACTGTGATTCAGCAAAATAATAATAATAATAATAATAAAAAATAATAAAATAACATGAAAATTAACCTAGAGCAAGGATGTTATAGTATGCAGCAATTAAGAGTTTTACAGGCCGGGCGTGGTGGCTCAAGCCTGTAATCCCAGCACTTTGGGAGGCCGAGACGGGCGGATCACGAGGTCAGGAGATCGAGACCATCCTTGCTAACCCGGTGAAACCCCGTCTCTACTAAAAAATTACAAAAAAACTAGCCGGACGAGGTGGTGGGCGCCTGTAGTCCCAGCTGCTCGGGAGGCTGAGGCAGGAGAATGGCGTGAACCCGGGAGGCGGAGCTTGCAGTGAGCTGAGATCCGGCCACTGCACTCCAGCCTGGGCGACAGAGCAAGACTCCGTCTCAAAAAAAAAAAAAAAAAAAAAAAAAGTTTTACATAAGAGGGCAGAGATGAACATTTCAGGAAGAGTGTCATAAAACAGGCCTGAAAAATGATCAGACCAGATTGAATCGGGAGAATGAAGGGATCTTAGGAGATCTCTAGAAAATTTAATTTAATGAATAAATTATCTATTGTGTTTGGATATTTGGCAAATATTATCAAAAGGTTGTTGATAACTCTGTTGAGAACACTATGGGTGAATAGATAAAAACAGTACAAATAAAGAAATAATGAGTTCTTCCACTTCTGGACAAGATGAAGTGTCAGGAACATAATTTTTCCTCACATCCAAAACAATTATAAAAACAAAAACAAAATCAAAGAAGAAATAGACAAAATATACAATACAGTAATGTAACGTATATAAAATGGTTATATAAACAGAATTATGTGAAATCAAAAGTGAAGAATTGCATAAGTTAAATTTGCTTCATATGTTATTTCAATTTCAAGGAAGAGATTTAATTGATAGAATTGCTGTCTTGTTTTGCCGTCATCTACATTGAGATTAGAGAGAGACAAAAAATGGCTCAAGTTTGGAATTACTTTGGAGCTAGACTCAAAATCTAGCCTTATTATTGATAAGACTAAACTGGCAAAGGTAGCATGGACCTGCACCCAAACATGTGTGAACTCCAGATGAGAGCTCTACCATGCGACAGGTGGTGCCGGACAACTGATTGTCACCAGCAGATCACATAGACAGTTTTGTAGATAGACCAAATCCAAAGAGAGCACTGCCAAGAGCAGAATCATCCTATTATTTTCCCTCTCCCAAATGTTATAATCAGAAAAATCACTCCTTTCTCTAAGAGAAAAAGAGGAGGTTTAGAGATGCTGGAATGATTCTCTCCTGCTGTCGTTTCCTAAAACGGAGTAAAAAGTCCCTTCCTTACATGTAAATACGTGAGGAAGACATGTTCCCTGTCATATGGAAAGAGAAAATTCTGATGTCTGAGAAAAAAACAAATAAACTAAACAGACAGACATATATACACACACTTTTTCTTTCTTATTTACGAACAAAATAGACATACTTAAAAGAAGCATGTAGAAGGTCAAATTCCGGTAATTATTTGTCTTATTTGTCACAGAGAAGGTTACCCTTCACTTAATTATTTTTAATGTTTTTGCTCACGAAGATTCAGTAATCTTTTTAGCATTAGTTACTTTAATTTGACTTTGTTGGCTTTTGTGCTTAGAGCAATTTGAGTTTGACAGTTCATTTATGGTGAATGTTAATAAGCAAAGTCAGTTAAACATCTGTCCAAATTATCACTTATATATACAGCAGTAGAATGTAAATTTGCATTGCAATGAGATTTATTGGAAAAGTTTAACATGCCAACACCTGCTCTGTCTGCCTATTTTTGCTTTGTTCTGTTTTATTTTTGAAAGATTCAACCAAATGTGTTAAATTTGATGAGAGTAAATATTATAATACAATGTGTTTTACTAAAACGTATTAGGTGCATTTTAGAAACTTGCAAAAAATGTTTTTTCTTCATAATCATATTTCAGAATCTTTTCTTATTTACAGTTGTTTTTTCGAGCTGTCTTTTTTACCACCAAAAAACTATATATACATTAATATACTTGTTTGTATAACTGAAACCTATTTCTAAACCCTTCACTTGGCTACTCTGAAGCAACTATCAGAATGACTACCAAGGTCTCAAAAAAATTATAAAATAGTATTGTCAAACTGCGTCTTTGAGTTTCACTTGTTGGAGAAATGTTTCTTTCATGCATTGTTTTACTTAGCTAAAAATTTAATATTTTTACCCTGGAATGATTTCAGATTCAAGGTCTTATTGAATAAAGACCTGGTTCTTCTACATGGAATATGATTTTGCAATATGTCTACTCAAATTCTTAGCATATGTAAAATTTGAAAACTTTGGAGAATCTGTGGTGGTACTTTCAGACCCATAATTACTTGTTAACTTTGTGAATACTGGGAATTGGTGTAATCTATTAGGCTTTCAAATATTCCCTGTATTTTATTCTAATGTATTTGCTTATTCCCTGAGTTTTCCAGGAATGATGAGCTTCATGAGGGCATAAACCTATCTTTTGTATATTAAATTTTTAGCAGTGTTTGTGCTTGTCATTAGTCATCTCTTGCCTATAGCTGAGCAATTTATATGTCTTCATTTTATTTTCTTTAATTTTTTGAGCACACCATTTCTTAAAAATACACAGGCATGCAATGCATAATAATCACAATCTGGTTATGCTGTAAAAGGTGGACTCAAACTCCTGGACTCAAGCAGTTCACCCACCTCAACCTTCCAAGTAGCTGGACTATAAGCCTGCACCACCAAGCCTGACCTATATACTTTCATTTTAAGTACTTGAAAGCCTATCGAGTGGAAAAAGAGATGTGTATTTCATATATATGTTATATAACATATGCTATATATATAGTGTGTGTGTGTATGTATGTATGCACACACATTGGATTTCCTGTATTTTCTTCATGTTGAAATTCACATATCAAATTAAACTTTTGCATAATGTCTGCTTAGTAAAGGTTTCCATTGTCTGAATAATTTAGACTGGTGATACATAAACTCAAACGCTTCAATGGCATAAGAAAATATAAAGAACAGCTAATTATATTTTATAAAAAGTAAAATATTAGTATGGCATAATATTTCACTGTGTGTGTGTATACATATATATACATATGTATACATATATATGTATACACACACACATGTATATACACACACATGTTTATAGAGAGAGCATAATTTATTACATTGTTACCTTCTGTTAAACATAGTTTGTTCCACAAGAATTTGTTTGTTATAAATAATTCTGTGATTATCATATGTGTACATAAATGCTTAGTGATCTTTATTTGTTAAGTGTTATTTCCAGCCATCGCTATTATTGGACATTAAGGAGAGGTTAGCACCACAAGATATCTGGTTATGTTGTAAATTTACATAAGGCATGCAATGTGTGGTCATCACATTATGGAAAATGAAGTAAGCATTCCCTCAAGCATTTATCCTTTATATTAAAAACTCCAGTTTCACCCTTTTAGATATTTTAAAATGTAGAATTAAATTATCATTCACTATAGTCACCCTGTTGTGACATCAAATACTAGGTGCTGTTTATTCTTTTTTTTTGTACCCACTAACCATTCTCACTTGCCATCCATCCCCACCATTACCCTTCCCAGCCTCTAGTAACCATTTTTATACTCTCTGTCTCTCCATGAATTCAATTGTTTTCATTTTTAGATCCCACAAATAAGTGAGAACATGTGATTATTGTCTTTCCGTGCCTGAATTATTTCACTTAACATAATAACCTAATGTTCCATTCACACTGGAAATAAATAATCTTCTGTTCCATCCATGTTGTTGCAACAAACAGGGTATCAATTTTTTTTTTTTTTTTGAGACGAAGTTTTCCTTTTGTTGTCCAGGCTGGCAATGGCAAGATCTCGGCTCAGTGCAACCCCCACCTCCCAGGTTCAAGTGATTCTCCTGCCTCGGCCTCCCAAATAGCTGGGATTACAGGCATACACCACCACATCCAGCTAATTTTTGTATTTTTATTAGAGATAATGTTTCTCCACCTTGGTCAGGCTGACCTCAAACTCCCAACCTCAGTTGATCGGCCCACCTTGGCCGCCCAAAGTGCTAGGATTACAGATGTGAGCCACCGTGCCCAGCCAGGATATCATTATTTATGGCTGAATAGTAGTCCATTATGTATAAGTATCACATTATCTTTATCCATTCATCTGTTGAAGAACTGTTAGATGATTTCCAAATCTTGGCTATTGTAAATATTGCTGCAACAAACATGGGAGTACAGATATTTCTTTGACATACTGATTTCCTTTCTTTGGGGAATATACCAGCATTGAGATTGCAAGATTATATGATAACTCTATTTTTAGTTTTTTGAAGAACTTCTAAGCTGTTCTCCATAGAGAATATATTAATTTACATTTTCTCCAACAGTGTACCAGTTTTCCCTTTTCTCTATATCCTCGCCAGCCTTTGTTATTGCCTGTTATTTACTAAACCATTTTAATTGGTGCGAGATATCTCATTGTGGTTTTGATATGCATTTCTTTGATGATCAGTGAAGTTGAGAACCTTTTAAAATGTTTCTTTACTGTCTGTATGTGTATTTTGAGAAATATCTATTTAAATATTTTGCCCATTTTAAAAATCCATTTATTAGATTTTTTTTTTCCTTTAGAGTTGTTTGAGCTCCTTATACATTCCCACTATTAATCTTTGTCAGATAAGTAGTTTGTAAATATTTTCTCCCATTTTATGGATTGGCTCTTCACTTTGTTCATTGCTTCTTTGGCTGTACAGAAGCTTTTTAACTTGATGTGATCCTATTTGTCCATTTTTCCTTTTGTTGTCTGTGCTTTGTGTGATATTACTCAAATAATTTTTGCCCAGGCCAATGTCCTGAAGATTTTCCCTAGTTTTCTTGTAGTAGTTTCACATTTTGAGGTCCTAGATTTAATTCTTTAATATATTTTGATTTGATTATTGTATATGGTGAGAGATAGGTGTCTAGTTTCATTCTTCTACATATGGATATAAAGTTTTCCTATCACTATTTATTGAAGAGACTGTCTTTTCTCTAGAGTAGGGAAAAAGTATCAAAAGTGAGTTCACTGTAGGTTTATGGATTCATTTCTGGGTTCTCTGTTCTGTTCTATTAGCCTGTGTATTTGTTTTTATGCCAGTGCAATGCTGTTTCGGTTACTATAGCTTTGTAGCATACAGATAATGTGATTCTTCCAATTTTGTTCTTTTACTTAGGATAGCTTTGCCTGTTCTGGGTCTTTTGTGGTTGCATATAAATTATAGTTTTGTTTTGTTTTTTTCCTATTCCTATAAAGAATGTCATTTGTACTTGGATAGGGATTACATTAGATCTATAGATTGCTTTGGGTTGTATGGGCATTTTAACAATATTCATTCTTCCAATCCATGGGCATATAATATTTCTTCCATTTTCTGGTGTCTTCTTCAATTTATTTCATTAGTGTTTTATAGTTTTCATTATAGAGATCTTTCACATTGATGGTTAATGCTGAGTGTTAACTTGATTGGTTCGAAGGATGCAAAGTATTGTTCCTGGGTGTGTCTGTGAGGGAGTTGCCAAAGGAGATTAACACTTAAGTCAACAACGGACTGGGAGAGGCAGACCCACCCTGAATCGGGGTGAGCACCATCTAGAGAATCAGCTGCCAGCACAGCTGGAATAAAGCAGGTGGAAGAAAGTGGAATGAGCAGACTTGCTGAGTCTTCTGGCCTTCATCTTTCTTCCGTGCTGAATGTTTCCTTCCCTCAAACATCAGACCCAATGTTCTTAACCTTTAGGCTCTTGGACTTACACCAGCAGTTTGCCAGGGGTTCAGGGGCCTTTGGCCAAAGACTGAATGCTGCACTGTCAGCTTTCCTACTTTTGAGATTTTGGGACTCTGACTGGCTTCCTTGTTCCTCAGCTTGCAGCTGGTCTATTGTGGAAATTCATCTTGTGATTGTGTGAGTCCATGCTCCTTAATATACTACCCTTCATATATATACATCTATCCTATTATTTCTGTCCCTTTTGAGAACGCTGAATAGTACAGATTTTGGTACTGGGAGTGGTTCTAGAGGAACAGAATTTTAAGGATAAATTTTGTTAGTTAGTTTTGGGGTTTTGGAGTTGGCAACTTAATATAATTAGACCCAAAAATACTAAGGACTCTACTTTTAATAACATGTAGAACACTGATAGTCCTTGGCGGTGTAGAGAGTTATGCAAAATAAATGCATTTGGTACTCCTGATTCATCACTCATGAGAGGCAAGGAATTTAATGACTCTATATATATTACGTTTGACCATATGTGGAGAACCAAGGAATAAAATGAAGTCAGTTGATTGTTCCTAAGTTTGCTAGACAAAGTAATGAAATAAAAGGATGAGTTTAAGGATTGTGATTCCTGGCTCCAGAAGCACATACACAGCCTCAAGTCTTCTAAGATTGCCTTGAGTGAGAGGCAAATATAACTTAGCTTCTGCAAAGGGCTGAAATTATGGAAAATCAGACAAAAACTCTTGTTATGCGAGGGGCTGACCTGCTAGGAAAGGTGTACATTCATTCTTGCCAGGAATATTCTGTTAAAGTGACAGCATTGACTGGAAAAAAAAATGGGATTCTGCAACTTGTACTGAGAATGTGTGGGAGGACCCTGATGAAGCTGGGGGCACTGAGCTTGTAAAGTCTGATGAGCCTTATTTGCCAGAGGAAACAGCCTCTCCACTGCCGGTGGTGGCAACATTCCCTTTCTCACCCACACTGACATCAGCCTTTCTGCCTTTGTCTGAGGAGAAAAACCCTGTGCTGCCTGAGGCAACAGTGATGGCCTCCCCTAAGGCAGTTGCCCTGCAAGACAATGCTGATTCTCCTTAGGACCCACCTCCAACACCCCTGTTAGCTTCTAGACCTATAACTAGACTCAAGTCCTGGCAGGCCCCTTGAAGTGAGATTCAGAATGTGACCCATGAAGAAATGTGCTACACTCCGAAAGTACTGCTTGAGTTTTCTAATTTATATAAACAGAAGTCTGGAGAACAGGAATGGGAATGGATATTAAAATTATGGGATAATGGTTGAAGGAACATAAATTTAAATCAAGCTGAATTTATTGATATGAGGAAACTAAGCAGGGATTCTGCATTGAATGTTGCAACTTGGGGAATTTCAAAAAGATTCTAATAGTTTATTTATTTGGTTAGCTGAAATATGGATCAAAAGATGGCCCATTGTGAGAGAGCTGGAAATTTGTGATTCTTGGTTTAATGTAGAGGAAGGGAGCCAAAGGCTTAGGAAGATTGGAATGCTAAGTAGTTTAGTCACATTAGACCTACTCATCACAGCTGCAAGGGTCCAGAAGACATCCTCTTCACCAATACTTCGTAAAATAGATTTGTGAGGGTAGCACCTGCGTTTTTGAATAGCTGTGTGATTGCTCTTCTTTGTCTGTTAGCTCTTACACTGGGAACCGTAGTCACTCAATTAGAAAATTTAAATGCAATGTGAATAATTGGTTCCTGAGGTGGCAGGGGCAAGTGGCAGCACTCACCCATCAAAGGCAAGGTGGGCATAACTACTGTAATGGACAGCATAAGCAAAGCAGCAATCATAATAGTCTGACTTGTGTAGAGCCCTGGGATAGGTTAATTAGTCATGGTGCTCCTAGAAGTGAAATTGATAGGCTGAGGACCCCACTACACTACTCACAATTTGTGCTGTTAATCTTTCTCCCATCCTTTCACCAAGAGACCTCCAGCCTTTTCCCAGGGTAACTGTGCATTGGAGGAAAGAGAATGATCAGACCTTTCAGAGACTAGTGGACACTGGCTCTGAGCTGACGTTGATTCCAGGAGACCCAAAACGTCATTGTGGTCCTCCAGTGAAAGTAGTGGCTTATGGAGGTCAGGTAATTGATGGAGTTTAACATAGTTTTGACTTACAGTGGATCTGGTGGGTCCCCAGACTCATCCTGTGGTCATTTCTCCACTGCCAGATGCATAATTTGGTTTAGACATACTTAGCAGCTGGCAGAATCACCACATTGGCTCCCTGACTAGTAGGGTGAGGGCTATCATGGTGAGAAAGGCTAAATGGAAGCCATTAGAGCTTTTTTTTTTTTAACTAAAAAAAAAGAGTAAGTCAAAAACAATATTGCTTCCTTGGAGGAATTAAAGAGATTAGTGCCACCATCGAGGACTTGAAAGATACAGGGGTGGTGATTCCCACCACATAACCATTAAGCTTTCCTATTTGTCTTGTACAGAAGACAGATGGATCTTGGAGAAAGATAGTGAATTATTGTAAGCTTAACCAAGTGTTTACAATAATTGCAGCCATCATACCAGATATGGTTTTATTCCTTAACAAATTGACACATCTCCTGGTTCCTGGTATGCAGTGTTGATTTGGCAAATGCCCATTTCTCCATTCCTCTTCCTAAGGTCCACCAGGAGCAATTTGCCTTCAGCTGGCAAGGCATACCTTCAGTGTCCTACCTCAGGAGTGTATCAACTCTTCAGCTTTTTGTCACAATCTTGTTTACAGAGATCTTGAGAAGTAGCAAACATACCAGACATGTTGGTGAGACATTTCCATGCCATGGAATGGTAAATAAATATAACTAAAATTCAAGGACCTTCTACCTCAGTAAAACTTCTAGGGTTTCAGTGATTTGGGAACTATTGAGATATTATTTCTAAAGTGTACTAGTCCATTTTCAATCTGCTGATAAAGACATACTCAAGACGGGGCAATTTACAAAGGAAAGAGTTTTATTGGATTTACAATTCCACACGGCTCGGGAGGCCTCACAATCATGGCAGAAAGTCAAAGGCAAGGAGGAGCAAGTCATATCTTACATGGATGGTGGCAGGCAAAGAGAAAAAAGAGAGCTTGTGCAGGGAAACTCCCATTTTAAAACCGTCAGATCTCATTAGACACATTCACTATCATGAGATCAGTGCAGGAAAGACCCACCTCCCTAATTCAATCACCTCCCAACAGGACTCTCCCATGACACAGGAAATTATGGGAGTTACAATTCAAGATGAGATTTGGATGAAGACACAGCTAAATTACATAATTCTGACCCTGGCTGTTTCCAAATCTCATGTACTAACATTTTAAAGCCAATCATGCCTTCCCAATAGTCACCCAAAGGCTTAACTCATTTCAGGATAACTCAAAAGTCCACAGTCTCACCTAAGACAAGGCAAGTCCCATCCGTGTATGAGCCTGTAAAATCAAGGCAAGTTAGTTGCTTTCTAGATACAATGGGGGTACAGGCATTTGGTAAATACAGTCATTCCAAAGGGAGGAACTTGGCCAAAATAAGGGGCTATAGGCCCCAATATAAGTCCAAAATCCAGTGGGGCAATAATTTTTTTTTTTTTTTTTTTTTTTTTTTTTGAGACGGAGTCTCGCTCTGTCGCCCGGGCTGGAGTGCGGTGACCGGATTTCAGCTCACTGCAAGCTCCGCCTTCCGGGTTCACGCCATTCTCCTGCCTCAGCCTCCCGAGTAGCTGAGACTACAGGCGCCCGCCACCTCGCCCGGCTAGTTTTGTGTGTGTGTGTGTGTGTGTGTGTGTGTGTGTGTGTGTTTTTTTTTTTTTTTTAAGTAGAGAGGGGGTTTCACCCTGTTAGCCAGGATGGTCTCGCTCTCCTGACCTCGTGATCCGCCCCTCTCGGCCTCCCAAAGTGCTGGGATTACAGGCTTGAGCCACCGCGCCCGGCCGGGGCAATAAATCTTAAAGCTTGAAAATGATCTCTTTTGATTGCATGTTTCATATCCAGGCTATGCTGATGCAAGAGGTGGGTATCCACCGTCTTGGGCAGCTCTGCCCCTGTGACTTTACAGGGTACAGCCTCCCTCCCAGCTGCTTTCACAGGTTGGCACTGAGTGTCTGTGCCTTTTCCAGGTGTACAGTGTTTGCTGTTGGTGGATCTATGATTCTATGGTGTAGAGGGTGGTGGCCCTCTTCTTACAGCTCCACTAGGTGGTGAACCAGTAGGGACTTTGTGTGGCGGCTCACCCGACTTGTCCCTTCCTCACTGCCCCAGCAGAGGTTCTCCATGAGAGCCCTGCCCCTGCAGCGAACTTCTGCCTGGGCATCCAAGCATTTCCACACATCCTCTGAAATCTAAGTGGAGGTTCCCAGACCCTAATTGTTGACTCCTGCACACCCACAGGCTCAACACCATGTGAAAGCTGCCTAGACTTGGGGATTCCTCCCTCCAAAGTTACAGCCCAATTTACTTTTTGTTCCCTTTTAGTCACTGCTGGAGCAGCTGGGGAATAGGACACCAAGTCCTTAGACTGCACACCTCAGAGGGACCTTGGGCTGAGTCCACAAAATCATTTTCTTCTCCTAAATCTCCAGACTTGTAATAGGAGAGGCTGCCACAAGGTCTCCGACGTGCCCTAGAGATATTTTCCCCATTGCTTTTGTGATTAACATTTGGCTCCTCATTACTTACACAAATTTCTGCAGCGGGCTTGAATTTCTCCTCAAAAAAAAAAAAAAAAAAAAAAAAGGGATTTTCTTTCCTAGAGCATTGTCAGGCTGTCAATTTTCCAAACATTTATGCTGTTTCCCTTTTAAAACTGAATGCATTTACAGCACCTAAGTCACCTCTTGAATGCCTGGCATCTTAGAAATTTCTTCTACCAGATACCCTGAGTCATCTCTCTCAAGTTTGAAGTTCCACAAATCGCTAGAGCAGGGGCAAAATACCACCAGTGCCTTTGCTAAAACATAACAAGAGTCACCTTTGCTCCAGTTCCCAAAAAATCCTCCTCTCCTTCTTAGACCATCTCAGTCTGGATTTCATTGTCCTTATTATTATCAGCATAAAGACATTCAAAAACATTCAACAAGTCACTAGTGAGTGCCAAACTTCCTCACATTTTCCTGTCTTCTTTCGAGCCCTCCAAACTGTTCCAACCTCTGCCTGTTATCTAGTCCTAAAGTCGTTACCAAATTTGGGTGTCTTTTAGGCAGCACCCAACACTACTGGTACCAATTTACTGTACTAGTCCATTTTCATGCTGCTGATAAAGACATGCCTGAGACTGGGCAATTTACAAAAGAAAGAGGTTTATTGAACTTACAGTTCCAAGTGGCTGGGCAGGCCTCACAATCATGGTGGAAGATGAAGGATAAGGAGGAGCAAGTCACATCTTCCATGGATGGAGGCAGACAAAGAGAGAAAAGAGAGCTTGTGCATGGAAACTACCATTTTTAAAACCACCAGATCTCATGAGACTCATTAACTATCACAAGAACTGCACAGGAAAGACCCACCTCCATAATTCAATCACTTCTCAAACAATTCCTCCCATGGCATGTGGGAATTATTGGAGTTACAACTCAAGATGAGATTTGGGTGGGGCACAGCCAAACCATATCACAGGTAAAGGATAAGTTGCTTCATTTGCCCCCTCCTACACCCAAGAAAGAGGTACAATATCTAACGGGTCCATTTGGATTTTGGAGGCAACACATATCTCATTTGGGATGTGTTACTCTCGCCCATTTATCAAATAACTTGAAAGGCTAGCAGTTTTGAATGGAGTCCAGAACAGGAGAAGGCTCTGCAACAGGTCCAGGCTGCTGTGCAAGCAGTTCTGCCACTTGGGCCATATGACCCAATGGATTCAATGGTACTTGAGGTGTCACTGGCATATAGCAATGCTCTTTGGAGCCTTTTGTAGGCCCCCATAGGTAAATGACAGTGGATGAAACTAGGATTTGGGGGCAAGGTCCTGGCATCTTCTGCAGATAACTAATCTCCTTTTGAGAGACAGCTCTGGGTCTGTTACTGGGCTTTGATGGAAACTGAATGTTTTTGATTATGGGTCATTAAGTCACCATGTGACTTGAACTATCATGAGCTGGGGTGTTTCTGGCCCATCTGACCATAAAATGATGTGTTCATAGATCCATACCATCATCAAATCGAAGTGGTATATACGTGATTGGGCTCAAGCAAGTCTTGAAGGCACAAGTAAGTTACATGAGGGACTCAAATGTCCATGGTCTCCATTCCTGCCACCCTGCCTGCACCTATGGCCTCATGGGGGATTACCTGTGATCAGATGACAGAAGAAGAGAAGACTAGGACCTGGTTTATAGATGGTTCTGCATGATTTGTAGGCACCACCCTAAAGTGGACAGCTGAGTCACTATAGTGCCTTTGGATGGTCCCGGCAGCATTGTTCCATCATCTGTCTGTGAGGGTGTTTCTAAAGGAGATAAACATTGATGTCAGTGGACTGGGACAAGCAGACCCATTCTGCATCTGGGTGGGCACCATCTAATCAGCTGCCAGCATAGTTAGAATAAAACAGGGAGAAGAAAATGGAATGAGCAGACTTGCTGAGTCTTCCAGGCTTCATCTTTCCCATGTGCTGGATGCTTCCTGCCCTCTAACATGAGACCCCATGTTGTTTAGCTTTTGGACTCTTGGACTTATACCAGTGGTTCACAGGGAGGATTTTTGGCTTTTGGCAACAGACTGAAGGCAGTACTGTTGGCTTTCCTACTTTTGAGGTTTTTGGGACTTGGAGGATTGGCCTCCCTGTTCCTTGGCTTACAGACAGCCTATCGTGGGACTTCACCTTGTGATCATGTGAGTCAATACTCCTTAATAAAATACCCTTCGTATATACATCTTTCCTTTTAGTGCTGTTCCTCTAGAGAACCCTTACTAATACAGATTTATTTCTAGGTGTTTAATATTGTGTGTGGCTATTGTGAATTAGGGTACTTTTTAATTTATTTCTCCCACTGTTTCATGTTGTCATGTAGAAATGCTACTGCTTTTTGTATATTGATTTTGTATAGTACAACTTTATTAATTTGTTTATCAGTTCTAATCGTTTTCTAATGAAATCTTTAGGTTTTTCCATGTATGAAAATATTATCTGCAAAAAAAGATAATTTGTCCTCCTTTCCAAATTAGGTGTCCTTTAGTTCTTTAACATCTCTCATTTCTCTAGCTAGGACTTCCAGTACTATGCTTAAGAACAGCGGTGAAAGTAGGCATCTTTTTTGGGTTACATATATTTGAGGAACGTCTTTCAGTTTTGTTCTGTTATGTATGATACCAGTTGTATTTAGTATATGGCTTTTATTATGTTGAGGTATGCTCCTTCAATACCCAGATTTTTGAGAGATTTTATCATAAGGAGATGTTAAATTTTTCTAAATGTTTTTTCAGCATCAATTGAAATGATCATATAGTTTTTGTTTTTCATTCTGTTGCTATAATGTATTAAATTGTTTCATTTGTATATTTTAAACCATCTTGCAAGCCAGAGAAAAGTTTCACTTGTTCATGACAAATGGGAGTTTTGATGTCCTGTTGGATTTGATTTGCTAATATTTTGGTGTGGATGATTGTATCAATATTCATCAGGAATATTGGCCTGTAGTTTTCTCTTTCTTTCTTTCTTTCTTTCTTTCTTTCTTTCTTTCTTTCTTTCTTTCTTTCTTTCTTTCTTTCTTTCTTCTGTCTTCTTTCTTTCATGTCTTTGTCTACTTTTGGTTTCAGAATAATTCTGACTTTGAATAATGAATTTGAAAGTATTCCCGCCTCCTTGATTTTTTTAGAATAGTGTAATTAGTCTTGTTCTTAGTTCTTGTTTAATTGTTTGGTAGTATTCAGTAGTAAAGCTGTTCAGGTTCCAGGCATTTCTCTACTGGGAAACTTTTTATTATGGCTTCAATATTGCTACTCGTTATTGACTTGTTCGGGTTTTGAATTTCTCCCTTGTTCAATTTTTGTAGGCTGTATGTGTCTAGGAATTTGTCCACTTCTTCTAGATTTTCCATTTCATTGGCATATAGTTACTCAAGGTAGTCCCTAATAATTCTTTGAGTTTCTGCAATATCTGTTGTAATGTATCATTTTTGTCTCTAGATTTTTTTTAATCTTGATCTCCTTTCTATTTTCCTTAGTCTGGCTAAAAGTTTGCCAACTTTGTTCAACTTTGCAAAAAAAAAAAAAAAAATAGCTCTCTGTTATACTGATCTTTTGTATTGTTTTCTTCTTTTCTTTTTTTTTTTTACATAAGAAAGTGGCAGTCTTTTATTGCAAATATGCACACACTCTCGGGCAAAGTTCTCTGGTCCTCAGGTGTGGGGGGCCAGGGAAGTCACGCCGGCGCTCTCGGGTGATGTTCTCCGGTCCACAAATGCGGGGGCCGAAGAAGTCACACTGGCTCCTGCCGGCAGCGGACCTTTAATCATTGGTACTGGAAGGGGGAGGGCAGTGGGCGGGATAAGGGCATGATAGGGGCGTCTCTGTAGGCGTGGCTGGGTAAGTTTCGATCTCTTTGGATTGACATCACCTGGCGCATGCTCGGTTGATCTGCATCTTCCCGTGCACGGGAAAGTTGGTGAGGAAGAACCCAGAAGCAACATGGATTATGCCTTCTTGTTCACCTTCCTCCATCTTGTCCTTTCTCCTTCACCCAAACAGTCCAACCTCTTATTGATTATAAGAATTTAGGGCACCGTGGTCTGTCTGGCTGCTTCCTGCTGTTAAGGGGCGTAGTTAGGGTCTGAGGTTGGCAGTTGGGTGTAGGGATGCAGGAGCATTTGGTTGAAGGTGACTCAGGTGATCTCTTGAACCTTGGCTCGGAGAAATTTTATTAGAATGGGAGCAAGACATAACATAAGGCAGAGGATTAGTATGGGAATTAGGAATGGAAGCATCTGCTGTACTACAGGCAGTAGCCATACCGGTGGTCCGGGGGTTAAGGGGGCATTAAATTGTTGAAGCTAGGGAAACCCCGATAATTAAGGGAAGAAAAACAGCCCGCTTTTGGATGTTATTGCTGGAGCTGAGCTGGGAAGCTAGTTCAGACAATTCTCCTTCGCTATATAGGGTTAAGCTAGGCGCTAAAGATACCGGAACGCAAAGGGACTGGGTGATGGAGGTATGGTTAAGAGTTTTAGATAGAGTTTGGTTACACCAAAAGTAGCCTCCAACAGGGGCCGTCTGGGTCCTGCTGGGAGCTTATGTGCAATTACACCATGAAGAGTTTGGCGTAGAGTAGCAAAAAGGAATCTCTGTTTCACTCTGTCTCTCTTCATCTCTGTCTCTGTTCATCTCTATCTCTTCAGCTATCTCTCTCTGTCTCTCTTCATCTGTCTCTCCTCATCTGTCTCTCTCCATTTCTGTCTCTCTCCATCTCTGTCTCACTCTGTCTCTCTTCATCTCTGTCTCCCCATCTCTGTCTCTCTCCACCTGTCTCTCTCTCTCTGTCTCTCTCCATCTCTGTCTTTCCCCATCTCTGTCTTTGTCTCTCTCCACCTCTGTCTCTCTGTCTCTCTTCATCTCTGTCTCTCCCCATCTCTGTCTTTGTCTCTCTCCACCTCTCTCTCTCTGTCTCTGTCTGTATCTCTTTGTCTCCATCTCCATCTCCGTCTCTGTCTCTGCACCTCCCGCTCATCAAGGCTGCTCCCCTCACCAACTCCCCTACCTCCTGGCTTCTCCCTATCTCTGACTCAACAGGGACTGAGTGCCGCAGAGGCCCTTGGGGAGGTCTGGGCTTTCTACTGCCTTCTGGTTACAGCCACTCCTTCCCTGTATCTGTCCTTCATCCTGGCCTAATGAGTCCACATTTTATTTAGGGAGAGGGCAGGAGGTAGGGGAGTTGGTGAGGGGAGCAGCCTTGGTGAGCGGGAGGTG
>NC_037669.1:124841460-124885408 GCF_003255815.1 Theropithecus gelada
ACAAAAATTAGCTAGGCATGGGGGGGCGGGCCCCTGGTTTTTTTTTATTTGGGGGGGGGGGAGGGGGACACCGGGGGGGGGGGGGGGGGGGGACAATCTGCAGTGCCCTGCATGACTAAGTGTATCTGGTTGTCTGTAGACCAGGTTTAGAATCTCCATACAAAGTTAGGATTAGTAGGAGTAACTAGGGGAATTAGAGTGAACCATAATAATGATGACAAAGGTGTAGAGGGTAAGTTCAACATTGCCGAAATCACAAAGGGCACCCTGCCAAGCTAGGTCTTCTATGAGAGTAAAAAGTTGGGAAACCTACTGGTTGGGGGATGGGTCGGGAAGGAGGGTGTCTATGGGGTTTATGAGGGAAAAGTCAGTTAAGATGAAGAATGGTGAGGAAGCGGGAAAATTTGAGGAGGGTGTTGATCCTTGAGTAGAACCTTATTTCTGTTCCTCTGATTTTTATTTTTGTTGTATTCTACTAATTGTAGGTTGTGTTTGCTCTTGCTTTTCTAATTCTTTAAGATGCATAGTTAAGTTGTTGATTCCAAGGTTTTATTCTATCTTTATGTTGTTTTTTTTTTGTTTTTTTTTTTTACCACTATAAACTTTTCTTTTAGTGCTGCTTCTGCTGTGTTTCATAGGTTTTGGTATGCTATGTTTCCTTTACCCTATGTTTCAAGAAATTTTTCAATGTTCTGATTAATTTCTTTATTGACCTGCCGGTTATTCTAGAGCACGTTGTTTGTTTGCCATGTGTTTGTATATTTTCCAAAATTCCTCTTGTTGATTTCTAGTTTTATTCCATTATGTTCAGATAATATGTTTGGTATTATCTTGATTTTTTTATTGTTTTAAGATTTGTTTTGTGACATAACATATCGTCTGTTTTTGAGAATGATCCATGGGCTAAGGACAAGAAAGTGTATTGTGCAGCCATTGGGTGAAATGTTCTGTAAATATCTATTACCTTCCTTTGATTGATTATGCAGATTAAGTCCAATTTTTGTGGATTTTCTGCCTAGAAGGTCTGTTCAATACTGAAAATGGGACGTTAAAGTCTCTAGGTGTTATTGTATTTGGGTCAATCACTCTCTTTAGCTCTAACAATATTTGCTTTATATATCTGGATGCTCACATGTTGGCTGCATATATATTTAAAATTATTATATTATCTTGCTGAATTCACTTATTTTTCATCATATAGCAGCCTTTTCTGCTTCTTCGTATAGCTTTTATCTTAAAATCTATTTTTTTCTAATGTAAGTATAGTGACTCCTGTTCTGTTTTGGTTTCCACTGGCATGGAACATCTTTGTCTATCCCTTTATTTTCAGTCTACGTATGTCTTTATATGGGAAGACTGTTTCTTAACCATAGAAACTTGGGTCTTATTTTTCTTTTCTATACACAAAGTCCATTTTGATTGGAGTGTTTAGTTCATTTATATTCAATGTTATTATTGATAAATAAGGACTTACTTTTGCCATTTTGTTATTTTTTCTGCTTGATTTGTGGCCAGCCTGACTTTCTTTCTTTCTTTCTTTCTTTCTTTCTTTCTTTCTTTCTTTCTTTCTTTCTTTCTTTCCTTCCTTCCTTCCTTCCTTCCTTCCTTCCTTCCTTCCTTCCTTCCTTCCTTCCTTCCTTCCTTCCTTCTTTTCTTTCTTGCCTTCATTTTAGGGAAAGTTATTTTCTCTGGTGATACAATTTAGTTTATTCCTATTTGCTTTTTGTGTATTCCTGGTATGTGTCTTGTTGGAGCTTTCTATCAGGTTTGCAAATTCTATCCTATAAACTATGACTTTAAGCTGATAAAGCACTGTTTGCAAAAACAACCAGCAAAAAAATAAATAAAAGCTCTACACTTTTACTTACTCGTTAAGTGTTTGCTTCTTCTATTTATATCTTATATTGCTATGTCTTTAAAAGTTGTTGTTTGATTTGTTTATTGTTTAGAATTTCTTCTTAATATAAGAGTAATTGCACACAACAGTTACAATGTTACAATATTTTCTGTTATTCTACACACTTACTATTATCAGTGAGTTTTCTACCTTCAGATTTTACCTTCTTGCTCTTTGACATCCTTTTATTTCTGATTAAAGTACTATCTTTAGCATTTCTAATAGGACAGCTGCGGTGTGGATGAAATCCTCAGCTTACGTTTGTCTTAGAAAGTTTTTGTTTCTCTTCATGTTTTAAGGATATTTTTCTCAGATATTCCATTCTAGGGTAAAAGCTTATTTCCTTTAGAACTTTAATACATTATGCCACGCTATCCTGGCCTGTTAGATTTTCACTGAAAAGTCTGCTGACAGATGTATTGGAATTCTATTTTATACTATTTGTTTATTTTCTCCTGCTGCTTTTAGGATCCTTTCTTTATCCTTGATCTTTGGGAATTTGATTATTAAAAGCCTTGAGGTAGTCTTTGGATTAAATCTGCTTGGCATTCCATAACCTTCTTTTATTGGGATATTTATATTTTTCTCTAGGTTTGGCAAGTTCTCTGTTAATATCCCTTTGAGTAAACTTTCTACCCCTGTCTCTTTCTCTACCTCCTCTTTAAGGCCAATAACTCTTAGATTGGCCATTTGAATATATTTTCTAGATCCTGTAGATAAGTTTCAGTATTTTTTATTATTTTTCTTTTGTGTTCTCTAACTCTGCATGTTCAAATAGCCTGTCTTCAGGCTCACTAATTATTTCTTCTGCTTTATCAATTCTGCTATTAAAGGACTCTGCTTCATTCCTCAAGATGTCAATTGCATTTTTCAGTTCCAGAATTTCTGCTTGTTTCTTTTGAATTACTTCACTCTCTTTGTTAAATTTATCTGGTAGAATACTGAGTCCTTTCTCTTGATTATGTTGAATTTATTTGAGTTTCCTCAACACAGCTATTTTGAATTCTCTGTCAAAAAGATCACACATCTCTGTTTCTGTAGAATTGGTCCATCTTGCCTTATTTATTTCATTTGGTTAGTTCATATATTCCTAAATGATCTTGATATTGTGGACATTTTTCTGTGTCTGGGCATGGAAAAGTTGGATGTTTATTGTGGTCTTCACAGTCTGGGCTTATTTTTACCTGTCTTCTTGGGAAGTTTTCTTGCAAACTTGTGGTACTGCCTTGAATGTTTTGAACAAGATCTGGGAGAAGTATCTGGATCACCAGGCATAGACTCTTGTTCTCTTCCCTTACTTTGTTCCAAATCAACAGACTACCTATCTGTGTCCGCTCTGAGCCATCTGGAGCATTCCAGTGGCCAACGTCACTATGACTGCCCTGGGTTTGACATGATGTTAGCACAGGAGTGGGTCTCACCAAATGCCTGCTTTAACCATCCCTGGCTTTCACCAATGTTTGTTCAAGATCTTAGAGTTCTACACTCATTAATTAGGTGCAAAGCCAGCCAGACCTTTGTTCTTCCTTTCGGGGCAACGAGCTCTCTCAGGCCTTGAGTGGGTCAAGAGCTGCCATCAGGGGCCATTGATTAGTTAAAAACCTTAGAAATCTACCTGGTGTTCTAATGTACTGCAGCTCAGCTGGTACACAAACCACAAGATACAGTCCTTTTCACTTTTTCTTCCTCTTTACAAAGACAGAGGAGACCCACCCTGTGAGCACCATCACCACAGACCAATGGAAAGTACTGCCAGATTATCACTGATGTTCCCTTTAATCCCAGGGACACCTCAGTCAGCCTGTGGTGAAAGCTGACTGGCCTGGGACTCACCCTTCAGGACAGTGAATTCCCCTCTGGCCCAGGGCGGGTCCAGAAATGCCATCCAGGAGTCAATTCCTGGAATCAATGACCCCAAGAACTTACTTGGTGCTCTATTCTCACTGTAGCCAACCTGTTACCTAAAGTATAAGGCAAAGTCCCCTTTACTTTTCCTCCCACTTTTCTAAAGCAGAATGAATCTCCCCACATAACTACCACAGCAAAAAATGTGCTGATTCTCTCCTGAAGCCAACAAGTCTGAGTCTCACCTAAGGCCTTCAACATAGTACTTGAATGTCACTGCTAGTTTCTCCAGGCTAGGGGTTTTTCAGTTAGTAGGTGATGAAGTTTGGCAGGACTAGGTTCTTTCCTTTAAGGCAGCAAATTCTCTTCTGTTCCAAGATGTGTCTATAAATGTTATCCCAGAGAAAGGGCCTGAAAAGAGGGTCACCCTACTCTTATCACTGCCCCATCTTGTTATAGGTGAGCTAGTATACAAGATGTAAGACAAAGTCCTCCCCACACTTCTTTATCCTCTCCTCAAATGGAAGGAAGGAATCCCTTTTGGAGCCCTGAGCTGTGCAGCCTGAGGTTAGGGAAGGAGTGATGCCAGCACTCCTTTAGCTGCCAAGGATGGTGTTCTAGCAAATCACATTTTCCCCTATTCCCCTGGCTCTGGGCCCCGTTCAGCACCAGGATTCTAGGATTTGCAGGTTTTTTGTCCTAGTTGTCTTTCAAGTTTATTTGGTTCCTCAGAGCACTTTAGCCCATAATAGCAAGACTTGCAGGAACGCAAGTCTGACTGCTGAGATTGAGGGTTCCCCTCTGGCTAAGCCTGTTTCAAATGTTACCTCTGTGGGCAGGCATCAGCTGAATTTGTTCCAGTTTTTCTTTCTGCAATAACAGGGCAGCACTGAGGTCAGTGCCTCTCAATTGCTGTTCCCTCCCTCTCCCCAGAGCACAGAAACACTCTGCACCACTCAGCTGCTGCTAGGGGATGGGAGAGGGGTGGCATTTGCCATTCAAGACACTTTTTCCTACCTCTTCAGTGACCTCTTTCAGCTACACGAAGTTACAACCAGGTACCATGAGGGTTCATCTGATTTTTGATTCTCATAAATGTGCTTTTTGTCTGAAGGTAGTTGTTAAACTGTTATCCTTGTGGGGATAATTCTGCCGTCTTCATTCACACCCTCCTAACCGTTCTTTATATACATGTGTCCTTTGAAATTGTACTCTTTATCACACACAGATGTACAAAAGACTTAAATTTTAATCTGCATTTGGAGAATAACTGCATTAACAATTACGTTTAAAAACTGCATGACATAAAAAGATTTTTTAAAGTGTTTTTGTTTACATTCTGCAGGCATAAAAGTTTCTGTTTGAACCTAAATGATATAAGACATGAGCAATCACTGAAGTCATTGCCTTAATCCCAAATTCACAAAACAGTCTATCAATCAAAATAAAATTCTTGCTTTATTTTCTGTTTACAGCTCCATAAAGTATTAGATTAGTGATCAAAGATCACATCTTTTGATGCTGACACCAAAAGACAAATACCAGAAGAATTTACACATAGGGAGGCACTATCCTTCAGATAAGAGACTGAATCCTGAAACATAATAATGGTGTATGACAATTTGAAGTGTGGGGTCCTGACTCTATTAAATACAAGGTTCAGGGAGTTCTAAGTCATTTATGCTAACTGGCTTGTCAAGGTGACATATCTTGTCAAAGAAAGGTTGGAAAACAGAAGCCTGTGGTAAATGAAGACAGACTTTATATTTTATCAATATTTCCAATCCACTGAGTTGATGATTTTTATCTTTATATATTAGTGATGAAAGAAACTCAGATTATAAATTACATTTATTTTAAATATTTCATAAGCATTGTAGACATATTTTTTATAATTAGTCTATAAATATTTCTTTTCTTTTCCTCAGAAAATGTTTCACAGAAAATTAAATCTGAATGATAAAACCAAGCTTTGAAAGTCCCTTTATTTATTTCAATTTTACAAAATAATACATAATCATAGTCACAAACTTGACAACATTTCTGACATTTTAGTTGACTTTTTATTTGTAAATTAGTACAATATAGAACTTTTAAAAATATTTACTCTGGGAAAGCAAGTCCCCTTTTCTATTCAAGGAGAATAAGACAGCTATCAAAATAAACAGCTAATTTTATAGCTTTCTCATAAAGCAATTTTGATTCACTTCTTAGATTTTCTATTTTTTAAGAATATAAGTATATCCAGAATTTTAATGATAAACTCATAAAATTGCTCATTTGAGGACACTATTGAAATTTGTATATAATATAAATAACTGTTTATGTATGTATACTTATATACTTAATATTTTGAGGTATTGGTCACATGCCATATCAGGATAATTGTTTCTTTACTATTAATAGCATACATTATGTCACATTTACTCACATCTATGGGTTCATTTGTATATTAACACTATTATTTACCCAGGTGAATTTTTTTACTTTATTATTATTATTCATTTAATTAATATGTGCATCATGGGACAGTCTGCATTTAAAAAACTCATTTGGTTAATCATTTGTCCTTCACAGTCCTACAGAAAAAGAAAACCAGCTTTTACTGATGAAGACTAAATGATGCATTAAAATGTTTGTAACTGTAATTTCAAATTTTAAACTAATTGCATCATAATTCCCTACCTTAAAGAATATGGTGGAGAAAAGAAAGTAGGGCAAAGATATAAGAATAAAACACCACTGTCTTATTTTATGCAGCAATTTGTAGTGAAATACGCAAATTTGAGAGTTTAAAGGCAAAATTTTAGAAGAAGAAAGCTACAAGATTTTTAAATTCTAACTGTTTTCTGTTTCATTTTCAAATGGTCCACAGACATAAACATTCATCACATACTAAGGTATTCATGCAAATGCTTAAAGCAGAATTTCCCATCTCTTTGTTATAGATACAGAATAGAAGTGAAGTGAACTAATCTCTCCTTAAGGTAGAAGTGGTGATGAAAAAGTGCATGTGTTTGTGCACACACATTCACAAAAAAATAGAGGAACATTAGGAAGTGGGATTTTTGAAAGAATAGAAAACAGGGGATCCAACTGAGTAAATGAAGGGCAGTTTAAATGCTCAAGACTGTATTTGAAAACTAGATACAGTCACGCTGCTTAATGACAATATATGTTGGTAAGCAACTTTGTCATTGTGCAACTATCATAAAGTATACTTACAAAAACATAGAATGTACAGTCTACTAAACACCTAGGCTATAAGGTAAAGCCTACTGCTCCTAGGCTACAAACCTGCAGAGAATGTTAATATTCTGAATTATAATTGCTTACACTAAGCAATTATAATACTATAGTATTTGTGCATGTAAACATAAAAAAGGTACAATATGATAATTGTAGTGTTATAATATTATAAGATAACTGTCATCTATGTGGTGTGTCGTTGACTAAAGTGTTAATATGTAATGTTTTAGTTTTAAAATCATTACTTCTCAACATAAGCTACATTTTATGGTCAATTTTATACAAGCAAAGATGTCAAGATATCACACACTAAAGGTTTTGATTCATCGGTCCTAGTATGTTTCTGAGACACTATCTAGCCTGGGAGTTAATGGAGGCCATTCTCATAGATATACAATTACTTGAAGACTGCATAGCAGAAAACATTTTAGAACGAAAATTGATAATAGTCTCCCCTTAGCCACCCAATAGGTGTGTGACATTGACTGAGAACTTGTATTTTTCTGGGGGCAAGAGTGGCTTAGTTTCCTCATGCATAAAACAAATGGTTTGAACTAAATTATATATAAATTATGTAAAAATTGAGCACTAAAACATCTGATGCTGTAATCACTTATGTTTCTCAACATTTACAACATTTCATGAGAGCCCAGAAACAAGAAAATTACATGTAACAACCGGAATATCAGTTGTTGACTTGGCTTATTTAATAGAAACACCTTGCTCAGAAAGTTATCTACATCAGAATACTGTATTTTTTATCAAAGAGAATGATGAAGAAATATAAAAATTATATTTGGCATCATAAGACTTGTATACGTTTCAGTTTTTACCTTTTGCAATCTCATACATTCTTTTGTATTTGATCTTTTTAAGTTTGTTGTTCTTATCTTAAAAATGTTAAATGGCGTTAAGTAAATACACCATGTGTATTTTATGTGGCATAATCGTTTAGAGAGATGTTTTGAATATAGATGACATTGTATGTTTAAATTAATTCATAAAATTATTAGAGGTACATTTAATTTAAAGTGAGTTTTTAAAGAAAGGGGATAGAATATAAAACTCTGAAGATGAAAAAAGGAATGTTTAGATTGGTAGATGAGTCATTTGGAAATGCCATTTAGTAAATTTCAGCTTTGTACTTTCAAGGAAAGATTAATCTACTATAATTCCAGTGGAGAAACGTAATGTTTTCTGCACTGTTGGTGGGAATGTAAAGTGGTACTTATACTGTGAAAAAACAGTATAGAAATTTCTCAAAAAATTAAAAATGAAATTACTGTATAATACAGCAGTTCCACTCAGTATATGCCAGAAATAAATGAGAACAATCTCTCAAAGAGATATTTGTACACACATATTCATGGCAGCATTACTCATAATAGTTAAAATGTGGAAGTAACTCAAACCCAAGTGTCTATTGATGGGTAAATAGATAAACAAAATGAATAAATAAATAAACAAAATGTAGTATGTATGTATGTATACACACAAACACATGCAAATATATATACACATATATTTACATATATACATATATATGTATACATACACACAGACACAAACATCATGGGATACTATTCAGCCTTAAAACATAAAAACAAGTCTGACCCAATAACTTTGAAGAAATAATGCTAAGTGAAATAAGCCAGTCACAAAAAGAAAAGTGCTGTATGATGCCACTAATTTGTGATATTTACAGTTATTTACAATCATAGAGACAAAAAGTAAAATGGTGATTGCAGGAGATGAGGGGAGAGAGGAAGGAGGAGTTATTGTTTAATGACTATTAAGTTTCAGCTTTACAACATGAAAAAAGTTATGGAGATGAATAATAGTAATTGTTACACAACATTATTAAAGTAATTGATACAATTGAACTGTATGCTAAAAAATCATTAAGAAGGTAAATTTTATGTTATGTATTTTATCAGAATTTTAAGAACTGAAAAAAAAAAATCCTGCTAAATAGCATGAAATGCCTTTATACATTTGAGTGACTATGTAAAATAGGCAATTAACTATACCAATATGGTGGTCAGAGAAGTGGCTTGGACTATGTATAGACATTTGTGTTGACGTTGCTATTATCTGGACTTAATATGTTATTGTTCATAACATTATATATATTATATGTATATTTTTTAAAGTCTCCATATCAATGACTCAGACTTCCTAAGGAAGAATAAATCATGCGCCATAACATAAATGTTTAATAAGGTTAATCTAAATTAAATGACCATTCAGTGTTTAGAGTATTGTAGGAGAAATCCGAACATGATAATCCCATCTGTGTTCACACTTTTCATTGTGTTAAAGTTCGAATTTTTGACATTAGTAAAAGGTGTTTAATTATAGTTGTTGAACATGTAAACCAACCTGGTGCTATATGTAAAAAGTAGTTAATGGCATCACTAATGCACTATTAACAAAATTCCAAATCAAATCCACAATTCCCACATTGAGCCATTTCTGACACCATTGTGTCGTTCTGAACCCTTTTACATGAAATATGTAGCTCTCAGGAGTCTGGGTATTTTACACATCTTACCATTTTGTCCTCTGACTCTATGGATCATATTACTTGTCCAATAACGCTGGTGTTTATAAGAATCCTGAAGAAATGATGAGAATATTTTTTTAAAAATTTAATTGTTTTCAAAAATCAACTCTTCATGAGCTAATGCTGAAGTTTTCTGCATTTATTGAGGGAAGAAACCTCATGGCTACAAAATAAAGGGTGAAGTGTATACACACATGCACATGTATAAAATGGAAAATACCAAACTCATTTATGGAACTGAAACTTATGGAATTTTAGTCTAAAAACATATTTTCTTTCCCAGGGAAAAAAATGTTATAATATAGTCTCTGTCCCTGGAGATTTAAACTCTAGAGTTAGTTTTGCCAATTAGCTATACATTCATGCGAAATTATTCAACCTTTCTGGGACTCTGTTTTCTCCTCTGTTAAACATTATGTTGACTAGATCAATGGTTTCTCTCATGAGCTGCACAGAAGAATCACTGAGAAACTGATTTTTAAAATTTGACACCCAGACTCAGATCTAGTAAATCAAGTTGAGCCCAGTAAACTTACTATTATTATTATTGCTATTATTATTATTTTGAATTTCAAAGGTAACAGAAATGAACAGAGCTTTTTGAGAATCCTAGACTCTAAATTATTTCTGTTGTCTCTGGTTTCCAACATTTTAGCAGTCTAGAAATGTAAGAGAACATATGTATCACTACAGTGTAAAATTGCGTGCTTCAGATGCTTGGTTTCTTTTGAGGCCATAATATTTTTATCTTTTTGAAATGGAAATAATGATAACATTGAATGTTTATACATAAAATTTAATTTGAACCAATTTTTCTAGGAAACGTAGGGCCTACAAATGAGGGCTACATGTGTGCGCAATGCCTTTCTACTTTCAGTCACTAGGATTTTTGAGACATTTAAAGACAGATAACTTCATAATTTCATTAATTTAATATTAATGCATTTGTTAAAGTATATCACAGTTGAAAGAATGAATTATACCAATTCTGGAAGGCTAGCCTACTCAAAATTTTAAGATAATTTATTTTGAATTTATTTATCTGTGACAGCATATATAGAAATATTTTTTAAATGTAACTAATCTAACCTAGAGTATAATCCCCATATCTTCACTTGAGTTTGTTACGAGAGAGTTATTTAATTGTGCTGTCAACATATTATATTTGCTCTAAAATCCTCTAAAATTTTAATGAATTCAAATATCACTATTGAATCTACCATACTTTCATTTGTACCCAAATACGAACCACAATATTTTGGTCTACTGTGAAATAAAATGTTATATCTTTCGTCCTTAAATCAGTTATGAAGAAAATTCACATATCTGTGTATAAACAGCGGAATATATATTGAATGATCAATTTGCTTCTCTGTGTGAAGAACAGACAGATCTAAATGTCCTGTGCATTCATAGAAATAAAGAATTACTTGTATGGTATTTGAAAAGTCTGCTGAAGCTCTATGAGGTGCTCATCATTAAAGGAGAACCAACATGAAAATCTCTCAAAAATGTATTGGAAGAAAGGTATATTTTACTCTATTTAGCATTTATGCTGCATTTTTGAAAAGTGCATTTTTATTAGAGTCTCTTCATAACAATCTAATGATCTTCATTTTGTGGTATTATGCTCACTTAGAAATGGACAAATTAAAGGCCAAAGAAGCCAGGCATTGCTCAAGGTCATGTGGTAACCAGGCAGCAGCAGAAGCCCAAATTACCACTCTAAGACCTGACATTTTCATCATATTATTTTTCTTCCATGAACCATACTATCCATTTTTTCCTCAGAGAAAGCATTTTTAGCTGCAATCAGAAATATAGCATTTAGATGTAAGGTTGGTAAATTACAGACAACTATTTTCAAAAAGGTAAACAATGACAAACTGTCACAACATAATTTATGAGTCTAAAATCTATCCTTAAGCTCATAGCAACACTTCTAATCACATACATAACAGCTTATTACTTTTAAGGTCATTTTGTACCTAGAATATCTTCTCCTTTAGGGGGAAACTGAGAACAAACAAGATTCCAAGACAGAAAATGATCATGCAAATTACAAAAGAAGCAAAAAAGCAATGCTGAAAGTAAGTCAAGGAAACTAATAGAAAACGCTAGGTTTCTTAAATGTTAGAATAGCGTATTTCTTAGGTTTTACCATATCTAATATGACTTTATGATGTGTTAGTGATCCTAAGGCATTAATACAGCGCTAAGATAAATTCCAGTTTCTGCTGTGCCAAACAAAATCCAAGAATGCCTGCCCATTAGCTTTATTCATTTATGGAAGAAGCATGATCATAGTAATGTTTCTTGTAATGGCACATTGTTGATCTGAACAAATGTCTCTCTCAACTTTTGACAGTCCTCATATGTCTGCAAACACAGAACTTAAAATAATTTTTATTCTGGGTATAGATGCCTTTTCATTTTGAATTCTAGCTTTATTTCTTAGAACAACTGTTTTTCTTGGGCCTAGTTTTATTCATTAGATAAGACATGCCCTGAAGCAGGAAAACTGAAACAATTAGTCCTCATGGAATTACTTTTTACTCTTGATATTTCTTCATAGATTTTTATTATTGGGATAATGCTTTTCAGCGCTTGATTTTGTTTTTTCTTTCCCTTCTCTGCATTTATTTTGGAAATTGTCAGCTCTTCACCCAAATGTTGAAATATATAAAACTTAAAGCATAGTTTCAAACAATAATGATGTGCCAAGCACATACCTCATGACTGGACTTTGATTCTCTCAAGGATCTGGGCCCAGATGACTCATTTTTACGGGAGAGGCTGTCCTATGCCTGGTGAGTTGTTTAGCAGCATTTCTGGCCTCTTAGGAGATTCCAGGAACACTACCCCTTTTCTCCCTATTTCCAAGTCATGAAAATAAATATATATATATGTAAAATCTCCAGACATTGATAGCTGCAGGAGGCAGACAAATCCCTAGGCAGATATGGGAGGTTCCCTGATGAAACCCAACCTTCAAACCAAAGACAGTTTAAAGCCTGAAAGCCAGGCTACAAGTCTCAGATTTATCCACGGACCAAACTGAGAACCTCTCTTCCCATTTGGTGTGCTTTTTCCCAGACTGATCCCCATTCCATCTACTTTAAATATATACCTACCCTTCCCTAATTGGTTTTTTACACTGTTGTGCCTAGCTTTGTGTGATGCCTTTGTTTTAACCTTTTTTGCTTACTCATAAACCAATCAGCACACACTCCCCTATTCTGAGCCCATAAAAGCCGTGGACTCAGCCACACTTTGGGACTATCCACCTTCGTGTAGGAGGGACTACCCACCTTTGGGTGGGAGGGACTGCCTACCTTTGGGTGGAGGACCACCCACTTCAAGTCCCCTCTCTATTGATAGCTGTTCTGTCACTCAATAAAACTTTTTTCCTCCCTTCTCACCATTTGGTCATCAGCATAACCCCATTCTTGTATGCTGGACAAGAACTCAGTACCCACCAAACACAGGTACAAGAATGGCTGTAATACTGTAGCCCTCCATCCTGCGTGGGTGCCAGGCAGTCACCCCACATGATGGGAAACAACAGCAGGGCACGTCAGCCTTGGAACTGCTGCCTGCAGTGGTGCAGAAGGACTGAATGAGTTGTAGCATTTTGTAACACTCATTTTAGGGCTTTGGGGTCACTGGCACCTCAGAGTTTTTCAAGCACCACTGTGTTCTCCTCATTCAGTTGCCAGCACCCAAGGCAAAGCAGATTTGCCCAGCCCAACTGTGGATGGAACGTGAGCATGGGTTCCAGGCCAGAGCACAAGGCAGATGTTCCCTGGCAGGTTGAGTGGGTGGGGTAACTCCCGCAGCAAGCCCAAGGCCAAGCAAGGCCTGGGAAGGGGCATCGCTGGCTGAGGAGGTCTCCAGCTGGCCAAACAGTACCCAAAGAAGATCCTTCATCAACATTACCCAGTGTCTCCTGGGAGAGGAAGGCAAAATCTCCCCCACACTGAAGTCACTGCTCTAAAATATTATTCCAGCTCTTTCTTACCAACTTTGCTGCTTGTCATGTACAGGTACATCCACACAAAGATAATTTTATCCCAAGTGTTGGTGTGCTTATCACTGGCTTATTTGTACTCCAGAAGACCTTACACAACTTGGCTCTTGGGTATTTCTCAAGCACAACATATGCTTATTGCTTACTCTGTTGCAACTTTGCTGGTCTTTTTGCTTTTGATCAACAAAGGAGATGCATCCAAGAGCTTTTGTTCTACATTGTCTCAAATGTCTTTTTTTTTTTTTTTTTTTTTTTTTTCCAGTTATCCACATAGCTCACTCCCTCATTTGCTTCAAGTCTTTGCACAAATCTTGCCTTTTCAATGAGGTCAAATCTGACTTCCCATTTAATTATAAAACCCCACCACTATTTCCAAAGCCAGTTGTATTAATCTATTTTATAACAATTTTATTTCTTTTACAGTATAATTTATTTAATTATAACTTTTATATAACTTAGTTATTTTATTTATTGTTTACCATCTCCCCACATGAGATTGCAAGCTCTATTGCTTCTGAAATTTTTATGTATTTTTTACTACTGTCGTGTGAGTGCCTACATGAGTGCTAGGTCCAGAGTAAGTGCTCAATAAGTACTTCTTTTTTTTTTTTTTGGAGACGGAGTCTCGCTCTGTCACCCAGGCTGGAGTGCAGTGGCCGGATCTCTGCTCACTGCAAGCTCCGCCTCCCGGGTTTATGCCATTCTCCTGGCTCAGCCTCCCGAGTAGCTGGGACTACAGGCGCTCGCCACCTCGCCCGGCTAGTTTTTTGTACTTTTTAGTAGAGACGGGGTTTCACCGTGTTAGCCAGGATGGTCTCGATCTCCTGCCCTTGTGATCCGCCCGTCTCGGCCTCCCAAAGTGCTAGGATTACAGGCTTGAGCCACCGCACCCGGCCAATAAGTACTTCTTAAATGGATGAATTAATGAATAAGCACCGACATTTTTTCTCATTCCCCATTATTCACATTAAGCTAAATGTAAATCAAATTTCAAAAAATTTTGTAACAAATGTAATACTTGTTGTCTTCTAGAAGACACAATGAAATATGCATACACATATACAGTTTAGAGAATGTCATTTGGTGGCTGAAATAATGGCATAGAGTGGTGCATCCTGAAAAACAAAGAAAGATCAGAAAAAGAAATTAGCCTTCAAAAATAAATCATAGTGATTGTAACACATGGCTTGACATTAATATTAGTACTCTATGCTTTAAAAAAAGGATATGCAAACAAGTACATGTATTTACTATAACATAATTTAGGCCTGATCGTGACAACACTGTATTTAAATTGCAAGCATTCAACTAGATGCACTCACTGAAAGGCATACAACTCCCTCAAATACATCTATGCACCCTGATTCCTCATTCTTTCACAATTCTAATAAAGGGAATCAAACAGCTAGTGTTCAGTCCTCAGGGAGCAAATATTGTACCAGATAAATCAATGAGCATGGACACAGTAACTAAGAAGGAAAATTTTATATGGTGATGAGTGATATGGGAACAATTTTGTGGTTAAAAAAATGAAGAGGTCATATTGAAATGGTTAACAGAGAACACAAAAGATCCGATCTTCTTGTATGAATAGAGGAAGTAAAGTACTCCAGAGAGGAAGTAGAATTGCAGTGACCCTACAGCAGCAACGAGCACATTTTCCCAGTGCTCATGAAAGAAAACAATTGAGGCCAGAGCACAATTAGCAAAGAGTATTAAAGAGGTAATGTAGGGCAACTTTATGAAGGTATATTGGGTTTCCATGGACATGAATGAAGATTCACCTATTAATATCCTGATTTATGATTCCTTTATCAAATGATAGATCATTTTCAGGGTAATTACAGGGTCTACTAAAAAGACACTTCATTTTCAGTTTACAAGCCTATTTTTTTTACATTTCTTGCATGATTTCACTTTTTACAACAAAGATAGGTATGCACAAATAACGTATTTTGACAATATGAAAAAGCCAAAAGAATAGTAAATTTCTCAGAAATCAAATATCACTGGAATTTAGATCAAGAATAATGACTGAAAATGATAAATTGCTTAAATAATTAATACTTCAAAAATAAATATTAAATCATATAAGAAAAACCCTACAATATATTTTAGTCTTTGCAAATTATAAACATGTAAAAAGTTTTTATTACTAAATGAAAACTATAAAGGGTAATACAATAAAAAACTCCAAAGTATTAAAGCATTTTCTCTACATAATAAGAGTAAAATGAGTTTGAAAGATGAGTGACGATAATTTTGCCTCCACTGTTTTTAACTTGAGATATAATAATACATCTATTTTACACTTAGGTATGTTCAGTTTAAGATTTGTAATAATTTAATGATTAGGATCTGTGTTTATAACATGAGGTTTAAAAATGAAAAATAATAGCTCTTAAACCAATAAGACATGCCAAAAGCTATTTTTCAAAATAATTTAATAAATATGTATAAGGCTAAATATATGTTTTAGTAGTTTATTTCTTAAAATCCAGAATATTGACACATAAAACAAAAAATAGCTAAACACATTTCATGAAACTAGTATTATGTTTCACTATTATTGTCAGGCTGAGGAGTAAATAAATATACCTCAGGTCACCAGCTTGCTCTTTTTCTAGTCTGCTCTTCTCTGCAAAATAATAAGAGATGACTACGGTTTCACCATTCATTTCAGAATATGAAAACTGCATGTAGATATAGAGAAAATAGTAAACATGATACTTTTTCTTAGCCAGTAGCACTATCAATATCTTAGTGTTTTCTGACTTTTATTTTTGTACAAATCTGTAAGGGAATGAACTGTCTATATTACAATAGACAAGACATTTATTCTGTCCTGGTTTCATTTTCCTTATCATTGGAAAATGTATTTAAACAATTTTGTGCGAAGGTTCTTTGTAATTATCTGATACAATGTTACTCAAATCAGCTAAACTATAATTTATTTGTAAATGTTACTTATCTAGTAAATGGATTTATTATGCATATTAATACATTGTTTATGATAATTTTAGACCCATTCGCATTTTGAATTTCTAAAGAACTCTGACTGAAAGAAAGGAAATAAGCCTTAACACTACTAGTCTTATGTGGCCCTGAATGACAATAATTCTATGACTATGAAAGCCAATCATATCTTTCTTATCTGTACCACCATGAAAAAAAATGATTACTATGAGATGTTGTCAATATCAAATTAATAATATTTGAGAAAAAAAAACATAAACCTTTTCAAAGCTATGTGATGTGTAATGAGAATGTGATGGTGATGTTAAAACAAAATGAAGATGCACCTGCTGATACTCCTGCTACTGGTGGTGGTGCTGGTACTGCTGCTCTAGAAGGGTCAGGTCCATCATATAGACAGCTGTTAACTCAGTAGGCCGTTATTTATGCTTCTATATGCCAGAAAGAAATCATTTAACAACTAATGGTTGTAATCTAATAGTCTGATCTTTATACATTTATCCAAATAAAAATATATGCCTCTGTGTTTGTGTGTCTGTGTGTATAGTCAACATTTAATTACAGAAAAATTATAGTCAAAATTTTAATTTATGGCTTTCTCTTTACAAAAATACAAAAGTCTGGCAATATTAGTTACCTTCACTAAGTATCTATAAGCTGGAACTAAATAACATACCCCTTATAAGGATGGGGCAGGTAAGTTTTCCAGCTTGACAGTATCTCCTGCACTGATATGCTCATATACCTGTCTGTTTGTACATCTAAGTTACCTACTAGGCCCTGTAAACATTTGTGTAAACCCAATTTCTTCTCTGGAAAATCTCTAAATCTGATCCAAGAATGCATGCAGCAACAATAAAATTAATATTCAATAAGAAATTGTCTTCAGCCCCCTTGTAATGTTTCTTTATATTTGATAAGTTAAAATACCAGAGCTTATTACTTTGGTGTATTAATTTATTTTCTATTATTTTATTGTACACTTTATTGTGCAACATATATTATTTTAGTCATAGGTCAACAATATTTATTGTGTACCTATTATGTGCCAGGGATCGCATATATGTCTTTCGCTGTAATGTGTCTATAATTTCTTTTCAGAAGACACAGATAATCAAATATATAGCTCATAAATAAAGCACTCAGCCAATAGTTTTTGAATTGGAGTGTTGACAAAATTCCTGTTTTTTTACTCCTTTCCAAAATTGCTTAAAATCACTGCCACAGTCTTAATATCCCTAATATGTTCACCTCAGAGAACAAACTGGAATTAATCTGTGTGGCTCTGATATGACTTGTTAGATGGAAAGGTCATGTCTGAAGTGGTCTGCTTTCCTTGAGTGCACCTTCTTGTTAAGCCCGTTGGGAATGTCAAATTCAATAATTGAACACTGACATAGAAGGTTCAGACACTTCACTGTTATACAACAATATATTTTCTAAATGTAATTGTATTAGTTATCCAAACTGTGCAGAAATAATTAACATAATAGTTTTAACTTAAAAGATAATGTTGTGTGTGTTTTATCTGTGCCTGTAAAACCTCGGTTTGACATTATAAATTTGCAGAAAATTTCAGTTATTACTCTGTAGAATGCACAATTTCAAGAGAAGTCACTCAAATGCTCTCAATGTCATATTGTATCAATACCTAGGATACTAGCTAAAACATTGTCAAAATATTGAAAACAGTGATCCAGTAATATTCGTCTTTGCATCTCCAGAGTCCAACCTAATTTCCGTCTCACCGTAAATGCTCTAAAAATTTGCTAAATATGTTAGTGATCTTGAAAATCTATCACCTATGGCAACATTCTTTAGCTTAGAATCTAAATCGGTATCATACCCTTAGTATGGAATACCTTTGGTTCATTCCTAACTGAGCTTTTGCAGCTCTTTTATTATTAACATTTTCTATTGAATTATAATTTTTAATTTAATAAGTGTGAATATTGCTATAATATTACAAATTTGAAGGCAAAAAAATATTGTTCATTTAAGTACTATTGCCATTTAAAAAGGTAGTATACAGAAAGAGCTCCACTTAGTATTTATGAACTTGCTTTCTGAACGTCCTGTGAGGATATACTTATTCATTCTTTTTTATTACACTTATTGAAAATATTTTTATTGGCCGGGCGCGGTGGCTCAAGCCTGTAATCCCAGCACTTTGGGAGGCCGAGACGGGTGGATCACGAGGTCAGGAGATGGAGACCATCCTGGCTAACACGGTGAAACCCCGTCTCTACTAAAAAATACAAAAAACTAGCCGGGCGAGGTGGCGGGCGCCTGTAGTCCCAGCTACTCGGGAGGCTGAGGCAGGAGAATGGCGTGAACCCGGGAGGCGGAGCTTGCAGTGAGCTGAGATCTGGCCACTGCACTCCAGCCTGGGCGACAGAGCGAGACTCCGTCTCAAAAAAATATATATATATATTTTTATTGACTATAGTGTACGAGGTCCTACTATGTATGTTTATTATGCATTGGTATACATACTAGAAAAACATTTCTGTGTTTTTGGAGCCTGCATTGTAGCAGATGAAGGAAATAAAAATATAAAAACATGGTTTATTTTTTGTGTCAACTTGAATAGGCTAAGGGGATTGGTCAGATGGAAGGAAAAACATTATTTCTAGATGTGTCTACAGAGTTCTTTTGGAAGAGATTTGAAGTGTACCCTGAGTAAAAAAGATCTCACTTGCTAATGTGAGTAGGCAACACTGATGTGGTGAGGGCCTGAATAGAATACAAAGGTGGAGGAAAGGTAAGTTTACTCTTCGCTTTGAGCTAGGATGCCCATCTTCTCCTGCCCTGAGGTATTTGTGCTTCTGATTCTTGGGCCTTCGGATTTAGATGAGGACTTATGCCATTGGCCCCCTGGCCTGTGAGTTTGAACTGAAATTACACTATTAGCTTTCATGGGCCTGCAGCTTGCATATAGCAGATCCCGAGGCTTCTCAGTTTCCATCATCTCATGAACCAATTCCTCATGATAAATCTATCTTTTTCTCTCTCTTTGTCTTTTTAATTTGATTTTGTTTCTCGGGAGACTTCTAAATAATACATATTGTCATTGAATAATATGGTTACTCTTTGTTTCCCCACCCAAATATCATCTTGAATTATAATCCCCATAATCCTCATAACATCCATGTTTAAGAGAGACACCAGGTGGAGGTAATTGGATTATGGGGGCAGTTTCTCCATGCTATTTCTGAAATAGTGAGTGAGTTCTCACAAGATCTGATGGTTTCATAAAGGGCTCTTCCCCGTTCGCTCAGCACTTCTCCTCCTGCTGCCTTGTAAAGAAGGTGCCTTGATTCCCCTTTGCCTTCTGCCATGATGATAAATTTCCTGAGACCTCTGCGGTGATGCTGAATTATGAGTCAATTAAACATCTATCCTTTATAAATTTCTCAATCTTAGGTATTTTATTTTAGCAATGTGGGAATGGACTAATATACACTCCTATGAGTGTTTGTGTGCATAGACAGATAGATAGATAGATAGATAGATAGATAGATAGATAGATAGATAGATAGATAGATAGATAGATAGATAGACAGACAGATATGTAGTGAGCAAGAGAGGGTCACCATTTAAGAATAGGAAAATTACAGTTAAATATTTGATTTATGGCTTTTTCTTTACAAAAATACAAAAATCTTCCAACATTGAACTGATACTTTATGTCTCTCTAAGCTGAAACTAAATAACAAACATAGCCCTTATAAAGATGGGGCATGTTAGTTTTCCAGCTTGACAGTATCTTCTACACTGATATTCTCAGACACCTCTCTGTTTGTACATTTAAGTTACCTACTAGGCCCTGTATACATTTGCATAAACCCAATCTCTGCTCAGGAAAACCTCTAAATCTCATCCAATAATACAAACAGCAATGACAAAATTAATATTCAATAAGAAATTTTCTTCAGTTTCCTGGGATGCTTCCTTATATTTGATAAATATGCTTACATACCACGTGATACTTTTACTCAGGCAGTCAGAAATGATAGATATAAACATAAGTAAATATACCCAAAAATGTGAAAGCAACATTGGAACTGGGTAATGAGCAGGGGTTGAAACAGTTTGGAGGGCTCTGAAGAAGACAGGAAAATGTGAGAAAGTTTAGAATTTCCTAGAGACTTGTTTCATGGCTTTGACCAAAATGCTGATAGTGATGTGGACAATGAAGTCCAGGCTGAGGTGGTCTCAGATGGAGATGAGGAACTTATTGGGAAATGGAACAAAGGTTACTCTTGCTATGCTTTAGCAAAGAGACAGGCAGAATTTTGCCCCTGCCCTAGAGATTTGTGGAACTTTGAACTTGAGAGAGATGATTTTGTATATCTGGTGGAAGAAATTTCTAAGCAGCAAGGCATTCAAGAGGAAGCAAAGTATAAAAGTTTGAAAAATTTGCAGCCTGACAATGCCACAGAAAAGAAAAACCCATTTTCATGGGATAAATTCAAGCCTGCTTCAGAAATTTGCATAAGTAATGAGGAAATGAATGTTAATCACCAAGACAATGGGGAAATGTCTTCAGGGCATGTCAGAGATTTTGGTGGCAGCCTTCCCATTACAAGTCCAGATGCCTTGGAAGGAAAAATGGTTTTGTAGGCAGGCCCATGGTCCCCCAGCTCTGTGCAGTCTCAGAACATGGGGTCCTGCATCCCAGCTGCTTCAGTGTCAGCCATAGATAAAAGGGGCCAGGTAAACCTTGGGCCATTGCCTCAGAGGGTACAAGCCCCAGCCCTTGGCAGTTTCCACGTGGTGTTAAGCCTGTGGGTGCACAGAAATCTAGAAATGAGGATTGAGAACCTCTCTTTAGATTTTAGAGGATGTATGGAAATGCCTGGGTGTCCAGGCATAAGTTTGCTGCAGCGGCAGAGACCTCATGGAGAACCTCTGCTAGGGCACTGCAGAAGTGAAATGTGGGTCAGAGACCCTATATAGAGTCCCCACTTGAGCAATGCCTAGTTGAGCTGTGAGAAGAGGGACACTGTCCTCCAGATCCCAGAGTGGTAGCTGCACCAACAGCTAGCACTGTGTGCATGGAAAAACTGCAGACACTCAATGCCAGTCAGTGAAAGCAGCTGGGAGGGTGACTGTACCCTGCAAAGCCACAGAGGTGTAGCTGCCCAAGGCTGTGGGAGTCCACCTCTTGCTTCAGTGTGACCTGGATGTGAGACATGGAGTCATAGGAGAGATCATTTTGGAACTTTAAAGTTTAATGACTGCCCGATTGGATTTTGGACTATTGTTATATTCTGGAACCAATATTTCTTCATTATGATTAAACATTTAAAATTGAAAATAAAATATAGGTATAAATGATATACCTAATATTTCTGTGTACTCTACTTATGTTTTTCTTATGTTTTAGGAAGATATAAAGCATTGAACATCTTTAATTTGTGAAGCTCTTCTTTTTCACAAAATTTCCCTAACATGTCCTATCCCTGTGAAAATAGTGCTAAAAGCCTTTTCCTGTGAACAACTGGATCCTTTCAGTTAGAAGCTTTACAGGATGGGACTTTAAATACATCAATCTTTTCTCAATCTGGTATTGGCATTTTGCTGTGTGTTGGTAACTCACTTTGTCACCAATGCCACCATTAGTGACTTAAGTTTAAAATCAATTCTGTTCACCCACAATTAAGATGCCAGGTATGTACTAGTTTCATACAGAGTTTATGCCACTGATCAATGGCCTTTTGCCATGATAAGTGAAATTGAAAGGATTTAAAAGGAAATGTCCTGAAATTGTATTGATAATGAAGAACCTATCAACCAAAATAAAAGCTCTGAATCAGATGGATTCACAGTCCAATTCAAGCAGACATACAAAGAACTGCTACCAATTCCACTGAAGCTACTCCAAAAAAATCAAAGAGGAGGGGCTACCCCCTAACTTATTTTATGAAGGTAGCATCAACCTGATACCAATATATGGCAGAGATACAGTGAAAAAAGAAAACTTCAGACCAATTTCCCTCAAGAATATATGAAGTTGGTGCAAAAGTATTTGCAGTTTTTGCTATTACTTTTTTTCTTTTTTCTTCTCTTTTCTTTTCTTCTCTTCTCTCTTTTCTCTTCTCTCCTCTCCTCTCCTCTCCTCTCCTCTCCTCTCCTCTCCTCTCCTGAGACAGAGTCTCCCTCTGTTACCCAGGCTGGAGTGCAGTGGCATGATCTCAACTCACTGTGACCTCCGCCTCCCAGGTTCAAGAGACTTTCCTGCCTCAACCTTCCAAGTAACTGGGACTACAGGTGAGTGCCACCATGGTCAGCTAATTTTGTGTGTGTGTGTGTGTGTGTTTAGTAGAGACGGGGTTTCACCAGTTTGGCCAGGCTGGACTCAAACTCCTGACCTCAAGTGATCCACCCTTCTCGGCCTACCAAAGTGCTGGGATTACAGGTGTTAGCCATCACGCCCAGCCAGTTTTTGGTATTACTTGCAATGACAAAAACCACAATAACTTTTGCATCAACCTAGTAGACACACAAATCCTCAACAAAAAGTACTAACAAATGAAATCCAGTAGCATACCAAAACGTTAATACACCACAATCAAGTAGGCTTTATTTCCAGAATGCAAAGCTGGCTCAACAGCAGAAATCAGTAAATGTGATTCACCACGTAAAAAGAATAAAAAGCAAAATATACATGATCATCTCAATAGATGCATAAAAATGTTTCAATAAAGTCCAACAGCCCTTCTTCCAAAAAACCCTCATCAGACTAGGCATCAAAGGGACATAGCTCAAAGTTGTAAGAGTCATCTATGAAAAACCTATAGCCAACATTACCTTGAATAGCCAAAAGCTTGAACTATTTCCCTTAAGAACTGAAACAACACAAGGGACACCCACTTTCATGATTCCTATTCAACATAGCACTAGAAGTCTTAGCCAGTACAATTAAGCAAGATAAATAATTAAAAGGCATCCAAACATGAAAAGAAGATCTCCTCACTAAAAATGTGTTTCTATAACTAGAAAATCTTAAAGACTCTGCTAGAAAGTTTCTAGAATTGAAAAGCAACTTTCATCAAATTTTAGGATACAAAATCAATGTGAAAAATAAGCAGTATTTCTACACAACAACAATGTCCAGGCTGAGAGTAAAATCAAGAACACAATCCCATTTACAATAGCCACAATGAAAATGAAATACCTATGAATGTAGTTAACCAATGAGGAGAAAAATCTCTATAATTAGAATTGCAAAACACTCTTGAAAGGAATCAGAGATGGTACAAGTATATGAAAAAAATTATATGTTCATGGATTGGAATAATCGATATCATAAAAATGACCATACTGCTTAGAGCAATTTATGAACTTAATACTATTCCTCTCACACTACCAACATTATTCTTAACAGAATTAGAAGAAAACTATTCTAAAATTCAATATGAAACCCCAAAAGAGCCCAAATAGCCAAGCACTTTTAATCAAAAAGAACAAAGCCAGAGACATCACAGCATCTGACTTCAAACTATACTGTAAGGCCACAGTAACCAAAACACCTTGTTACTGGTACAAAAACAGACACATAGACTAAAATGACATAATAGAACGCTCAGAAATAAAGCTGCACACCTATGACCGTCTGATGCTTGAGAAGACTGACAAAAACAAATAATGATATAATGACTCCATATTCAATAAATGGTGCTAAGTGTCTAGATATATTCAGAAGATTGAAGTGGACCCTTTTATTTGAATGTGTACAAAAATTAACTCAAAATAGATTAAATATTTAAGACCTCAAACTATAAAATCCTAGACAACAACATAGGAAATACTGTACTCAACATTGGCATTGGCAAATAATTTTTGGCTAAGTCCTCAAAAGCAATTGCAACAACAAAATAGACAAGTAGAGCCTTATTAAACTAGAGAGTATCTGCTCAGCAAAAGAAACTATCAACAGGGCAAACAGCTAACCTACAGAATGGGAGAAGATATTGGTAAACTATGCATCTAACAAGGGCCTTATATCTAGAACCTATAGGGAACAGAAACAAATCAACAAGCAAAACACAAATAACCCTATTGAAATAAAAGCAAAGGACATGAACAGACACTGCTCATGAAAAGACACAGTAGTGACTAACAAACGTATGAAAAAATGCTCTGCATCACTAACCATCAGAGAAATACAAAGGAAAACTGCAGTGAGATATACCATCTCACACAAGTCATAATGGCTATTACTAAAAAGTGAAGGAACGACAGAGGCTGATGAAGCTTCAGAGAACAGGAAACACACCCTGTTGGTGGGAGTGTAAATTAGTTCTGCCACTGTAGAAAGCACTCTGGTTATTTTTCAAAGAACTTAAAACAGCTATCATTTGACCCAGCAATCCTATGATAGACTATATACCCAATAGAAAATAGATCATTCCACCAAAAAGACACAGGCATTCACATGTTCATCAGTGTGATAGTCGCAATAGCAAGAAACATGGAATCAACCCAGGTGCCAATTAACAGTAGACTGGATAAAGAAAATGTGGTACATATAAACCATGGAATACCAAGAAGCCATAAAAAAGAATGAAGTCATGTCATTTGAAGCAACATTGATGGAATTGGAGGCCGTAATCCTAAGCAAAGTTATACAGGAACAGAAAACCAAATACTACGTGTTTTCATGTATAAGTGGGAGCTAAGCATTAAGCACACACAAACATACATATGGGAACAATAAAGACTATCAATTTCCAAAAGGTAAGGAGTGGTTAAAAAACTACCTATTGGGTAGTATCCTCACTACCTGGGTGAGGGGATCTGTAATCCAAACATCAGCAGCATGCAACATTCCCATGTAACAAATTGGCACATATAACCCTTGTATCTAAAATGAAAGTTGGAAAAGAAGAGAAAAGGCTGAAATATTGGTGTGATGCCAATGCTATATAAAGGTGGCCACAAAATTAATAGTGCTATTCATGAATTGCTTAGTGACAGAACATTTTATTTTTGAACATTTTGGTATTTTTGTACTAAAAATCATGAAATATGTAAGTTACAGATTTTATTTTGCTTTCAACCTAGAGTAAAATAAAAAATAAAAACAACCTAAATAAAGATAACCCTACTTTTCCAAATCATATTTAATCTAACTTTAAAAAACCAATTCTACTGCAGTGAAAATATCAATCTCAGTTATCCCTATGCTTTCTATTACTTCTTGTAAAAATATCATACTTAAAAGATTAAAATAGTTGGAAAAGATCCCTTTTGTTTTTAATCTACAAAGTTTAGTCATATATTAGTTTTTCCAAATCAACATGGACTTGCAAATTTGGTTGGCTCTATCATGTTATACTAAACTGAAACTAGATGGAAACCCTTTTCCTCAAAATGAGTCCCCCTAAATTAGCAGCTCTGTCTTGAGAACGTTTTCCTGTCCACTGTTCTATTGCTGCTCTGTCCACCTTTCCTAATAGATCTCTCCATTATGGCTTTCTGTGGGTCGAACACAATATATCTTCTTTCCACTGTTCTTTAGAAACAAAATGTTGGTCCCATTTTTGTGTAGAGTGAAGAGTGCAGACATAATTGTTTTTTCTCATTATATCTATACCTATATGTATATCAATATTATCTCGGTTCTTAAAATATGATATATTGATTCTGGTTTTGTTTTCTATTACTGTCACTTTCTGAACTCCTTTCCCTCTTCCTTGTGTTGCTAATCATGTGGGCTTATTTTTACTATCAAATTAATCGAATGAGTTAACATGACCCTATATAAGACAGAAACCTGTATGGTATACCATAGATACTGATAATAAGAGCCCTTGATATGGGAGAAATGTCCTCACAGCTAGATCTCAACACTGAATGTATTATTATAAACTGATCTAGCATCCACAGGTTATTGTTATTCCAAAGTGATATGAGGCTTACAGGTATATCATATTGTTTTACTGTTGGACATAAATGATATTACAGAACAGCTATAGCAAATGAGGTTACTCTGTGATCATGAAAAAGTGAGAAAAATGAGATCACTGTGCAGCCCGTAAAATACCAAACATTCCTTTCTCTCACTAAAGTAGTGACTGCTACTTCTCGTGTAATCACAGGTTCATTCTTGTTCTGATTACCCCTCCCTGTAGATAAGATTAATTGAATGCCTGGTTATAAAGTTGAAGCCACTTTCTGACAACACCCAGTCAACAGAAAACCCCCAAATTTATCCAACCAAATCAAAAATTCTACAACAAGTTATTTTTAAGACTATCCTCCTGGGATGCCCCATGGTTCTCTATGGTGTATATTCTCCCTCACTGCTATGAATAGTAAACTCAATTGATTCAACAATAGAAGTTCCTAGGTGATGTTTAGCTGAGGGACATTTACAAAGTAAATCACCCTATTATTTCAAACTGAGAAATAAGTCATTAATTTTACAAGGGAATCATTGAACTATCAATGAGATCAATCTCCAAGTAATTCCTCTGCCAGAAAAATTGCACCATGCAATCCATTGCACAAACCAACGATTTAACTGTCTAAAATAAAGACATAAACATGTTACTTCCATGAAAAGTTGACTTCTAGAATTTAACACTGCACACAGTAGCATTGCTACTAATATGCTATTCAATATCTATATGCTGGAAAGTTATGAAAAAAAGTTACATAAAATTTATAAATATGTTGATGGTAATCATTAAATTGAATAATAATATGTATATAAGTAAAATGCACAAATCTCGAGACTACAGCTTGATATATTTTTACAAAATGAATGTTTGTGTACCCACATCAAAAAGTAGACTAATACTCACATTTTTGAAACTTTCTTCAGGTACTCATCCCACTGTAATCCTAAAAAGATAAATTCTATTCTGAATTCTATTATTAAAATACAATTAAAAATGTGTATTTGTTTTGTCTGTTTTGAATGTTTATAAACAAAATGAATATGTTTTTAAAAATTTTTTTGTCTCTAGATTCTTTCATACTAGTGTAATGTCTAGAAGTTCCATCTATGTTCCTGTATGTAGCAGCAATTTGTTCATTTAACTGTTGTATAATATGTCATTCTATGAAAGTAGTACAGTATATTTATCCATTCTACTTTTGATGCTACTTATTATCAGCATCTGTGGTATACCATACAGGTTTCTGGCTTTTCTAGGGTCACATTAACTCATCTGAATAATTTGATAGTAAAAATAAACCCACATGATTAGCAACACAAGGAAGAGGGAAAGGAGCTGAGAAAGTGGCAGTAATGGAAGACAAAACCAGAATCAATATATCAAATTTTAAAAGTACATGGGGTTATTTTCAGGTTGAGCCTATTGCTAATAATGTTTACATATTTGTATACATGTTGTTGTTGTTGTTTACGTGGGCATACTTATGTTGAATATAAACCCATGAACGGAATCACTGAATCTTAGGTTTTGCATATATTCAGCATTACAAGGTAATGCTAAAGTGTTTTGGGCAATGTTTTTTGTTTGTTTTGGTTTGTTTGCTTTAGTTTATCTGAACCAATTTTACTTCATGCAGGCTTATGTTATAGTTACTTCATAATGCCAATCATTTTTTTTCTAATATCTGTCTTTTTAACTTTAGCTATTCTAGAAAATGCATAATAGAATTTCATATGGATTTGGACTTTAATAAAAAGTTGAGCATATGGTTTATATGATAATTGACATTGTCGTATTTCTGTGAAGTATTTCTTTAAGTATTTTCCCGCTTTATATTGGTATAATAAAAAATTATTATTTTTTATTTGTAAGAGTTTTTACGTGATCTTTTTGAGATTTGAAAGAATAATATATTCTGTGATTGCTGAGTACAACGTTCCATTTAAACCAGTTGCGTAAATGTTGTTAGTTGTATGGTTCAAATCTCTTCTATAGCTCCTCATTTATTGTAAGATTTTTTGTTATGGAAATTCATGTTTCAAGATATTCAGCTGCAGTTATGAATGCAACTTTTTTCTTTTAAGTTATGCTTGTTTTGTTTTATACATTCTAAGTCTGCTGTTGCAACAGATACAAATGTAGAAAAGGTTTTATTATCTTTTTGGATGTATTAGAGTTATTTTTCTCCAAAAATATATATTTAATCTTCATTTTAAAAAGATTATTTTTACTATGTATTAAATTCTATCTAGATTGACAGTTACTTTTTTTCCTACACTTTTTAGATGTGATCCCAAAGTCATTTGTCTCCCATTGTTTGTGATAAAACAATTGTCAGATTCATTGCTCTTCCTTTTAAAGGAATGTATCTTTTTAATTTGGTGTTTCTTTGAACATTACCCTGATGCCCCTTTCCTTGATAGTTAAAAAGTTTTATTACAATGTTCATAGGGTTTTTAACTTTTTAAATCATTTTCAGTGTTAAAAGCAAGTCTTGAATTTGTGGCTTGATATCATCTGTGTGTCTGTCAATTCTTAGACTGTATCTCTTCAAATATTGCTTTTGCTTCATTCTTTTTATCTTCTGTAGTAATATTCCAATTGAATGTACAGTAATACTTTTTTCATAACTTGTATTGCATTTCATGTATTTTATCTGGATTTATTAACCCTTTTTTCTATGAACTACAAATTGCGTTGTTCTACGTGTATTAAATTTTCATCTTTTGGAACACTATACGAGTTTCTGGCCATATACAAATGCCTTTAATGCATATATTATTTTAGTTATTGTACTGTGTCCAGAATTGGGGGGTTCTTCGTCTCGCTGACTTCAAGAATGAAGCCGTGGACCCTCACAGTGAACATTACAGTTCTTAAAGATGGTGTGTCCGGAGTATGTTCCTTCTGATGTTCGGAGGAGTCCGGAGTTTCTTGCTTCTGGTGGGTTCATGGTCTCACCCAGTTCGGGAGTGAAGCTGCAAACCTTTGCGGTGAGTGTTACAGTTCATAAACGCAGCACAGACCCAAAGAGTGAGCAGCAGTGACATTTATTGCCAACAGTGAAACAACAAAGCTTCCACGCAGTGAAAGGTGATTGCAGTCAGTTGCCAGCTGCTGGCTCAGGCAGCCTGCTTTTATTTCCTTATCTGACCCCACCCACATCCTACCGATTGGTCCATTTTACAGAGAGCTGATTGGTCCATTTTACAGAGAGCTAATTGGTCCATTTTACAGAGAGCTGATTGGTCTGTTTTGACAGGGTGTGATTGATGCATTTACAAACCTTTAGCTAGACACAGAGTGTGACTGGTGCATTTACAATCCTTTAGCTAGATAGAAAAGTTCTCCAAGTCCCCAGTAGATTAGCTAGACACAGAGTGCTGATTGGTGTGTTTACAAACCTTTAGCTAGACGCAGAGTGCTGATTGGTATGTTTACAATCCTTTAGCTAGACACAAAAGTTCTCCAAGTCTCCACCCATCCCAGAAACGCAGCTGGCTTCAATTCTCACCAGCACGGGTGCGGTGGGACTCTGTGGCACCCAGCCCGGGACTCTGGCAGCACAGAGGGAGCTCGTCTCCCAATCAAGCCCAGCAGGCACCAGCCGGCCACGCAGAATGCAGGGCCTACTGAGTCTGAGCCCACCAGGAACCAAGGCCAGCCTTCAATCACCATATGCAGCCCTGGCTTCCGCCTGCGCCTCTCCCTCCACACCTCGCAGCAAGCAGAGGGAGCTGGCTGCAACCTCAGCCAGCCCCAGAGAGGGGCCCCACAGCAACAGTGGCAGGCTGAATTGCTTTTTAAGTGTGGCCAGAGCAGATGCGGAGGCCAAGGAAGTCTGCGAGTGAGGGCTGCTGTCATGTTGTCACCTCTCAATCACCCCTCTAAACAGGACACCCCACCTGCTATTGGGAATTTGGCCAATGACTGCTATAGCTACTTCCTGTTGGATAGGGGTGAAGAAGGGGCCCCGCAGAGGTAATGTCCTCTAGCAGGGAGCTCTCTGGGCCAGTGGGTCAGACCAAGGGTCCTCAGTAGAAGTTGTTAGTTGAACTCATTTGGGATTCCATTTGTAAGATCTGTAGCTTGATGGCATCGATTCTAGAGGAAACAAATTTAACAAATTTAACAAGGAGGTTAAAAATACAGGGCCCAAAGGCGAGTAACAGCCACATGGCTACCATGGGACCTAGAAAGGGCAGAAACCATGTTGCCCAACTCCAGAGGTTGATACAAGAATTTGTAAGGTGTTGTCTGATTTCAGAAGCCTTTTCCTGTAAATGTCGGGCGGCATCTCGTACTATCCCTGATTGGTTAGTGTAAAAACAACACTCTTCTCCTAAGAAGGTGCAGAGTCCTCCTTTCTCAGCAGTGAGGAGGTCTAGGCCTCAGTGGTTTTGGAGAGTCACTGCTGCTGAAGAGTCTATTTGGTATTGTACAGTAAGGATAGATTTCATTACTCCTTGCAAAGTGTCTGAGAAATCCTTTGAGAGTGTGTGGTAGTAGGATAATGAAGTAGATAAACCGGATATTCTGGTTCCTGTAGCAGTAGCTATTTCTAACCCTCTAAGTAGCGGTATTAGTTGTATGGCTCTGTGCTGACAGACTCGAGCTTTGAGAGGTACTAACAGGGTCTGATTTCCTAGGGCAATGTTAATGTTGGGACTTGGAAAGACTAAGGTGCAGGTGCCGGTCCAGTTAGTGGGAGGCAGATATAGGTCAACATTCCACATAAGAATATACCTTGGCTGGGTAGATAGAAGTTTACCCTGGCTTTTAAAGGAATAGGGTACACTGTTTTTTCTTTACTGTTTCTATCTCTCTCTTTCTATCTCTTCAACTTCTTCTTTGTCGCTCTCTCTTTCTCTCTGACTCCCTCTTTGTCTCTTCCTCTCTTTCCTTCTTTGACTTTCTGTCTCTCTGTCTCTTCCTCTGTCTCCTTCTCTTTGCCTCACAGTTTCTTCTCTCTTTCCCACAGACGTGTGGTCTGTGGGATCCTCAAAGACAAAGAGAAACTGGGAGTCAGAGTGCAGGGGAATACAGAAGAAGGCATCCTTGAGGTTCAGAACCGTGAACCATTCTGCTTCCTCTGTTATTTGAGAAAGCAGCGTATAGGTCTTGGGTACAACTGGATATAGAGGAATTACTGCCTCATTGATGAGTCTAAGATCTTGCACTAGTCTCCACTGACCGTTCAGTTTTTGTACTCCTAGAATTGGGGTGTTGCAGGGACTGTTGCATTTCCTTACTAAGCCTTGAGCTTTTAAATGTTTAACAATATCCTGTAATCCTTTATGAACTTCAGGCCTTAAGAGATATTGCCTTTGATAAGGAAAAGTGGTGGGGTCTTTTAGCCTGATTTGGACTGGGCGGACATTTTTTGCCCTTCCAAATTGCCCTTCCAATGCCCAGACTTCAGGGTTGATTCCCTCTTCAAGTAGGGGACAACAAATGAGTAACTTGTTCCCCATATTTGTGTAGATAATAACTCCAACCTTGGCTAATATATCTCTCCCTAATAAGGGTGTGGGACTTTCAGGCATAACAAGAAAGGCATGTGAAAAGAGCAAAGTCTCTCAATTACAACTGAGGAGGTGGGAGAAATACCCGGTTACAGGCTGTCCCAGGATTCCTCGGATAGTAACGGACCTTGAGGACAGTCATCCAGGACAGGATATTAACACTGAGAAGGCTGTGCCAGTGTCCAGGAGGAAGGCAATTTCCTGGCCCTCAATGGTTAAGCATACCCGGGGCTCAGTGAGGGTGATGACATGAGCTAGCGCTTGCCCCGGGCACCCTCAGACCTGTTGTTGGATTGTCTGGTTGGAGGCTTCTGACCAAGAGAAACTTTGTCCTCTGGGACAATGCACCTTCCAGTGATTGTCCCAGCATAGTGGACATGGACGAGGGGGTGGCTTGTTTCTCGTTGGACAATCTTTTTTAAAGTATCCTTGCAAACCACACTGGTAACAAGCCGTACTGTGTGACTGGCCTGCTACATTTTCTATCCTCTCTGAACCGCCAAGGTTTGCTTGTCTGAGGGCCGTGACTAAGGCTGTGGTCTTTCTCTAATCTCTCTTTTCCTTTTGGGCCTATTCCTCTTGGTCACTATTATAGAACACCAAGGTTCCCAGGTTTAATAATGCCTCTAGATTTTGTTCAGGGCCCAGGGCTTGCTTTTGGAGCTTTCCCCTAATATCTGCAGTTGATTGGGTAATAAGTTTATCTTTTAGAATCAATTGGCCCTTGAGGGAGTCAGGTGACAGGGGAGTGTATTTTCTTAAGGCCTCCTGTAGCCGCTCGAGGAAGGCAGAAGGATGTTCTTCCTTTCCCTGAATTATGGTGGACATCATTGAAAAATTCATGGGTTTTTTCTTAATTCTCCTTAGTCCTTTGAGAACACAGGTCAACAGATGTTTATGACTCCAGTCCCCATGATTTGAGCGGAGGTCCCAGTGGGGATCCATACTGGGGACTGCTTGCTGACTGGTAGGGAATTTGTCCCTTTCTTCAGCTGTCATTCTATCGTTTACTTGACTAAGATACCAGGTATCCCCCAAGTCTCTGGTTGCAGCTAAAGCCGCATTCTTTTCGTTGAAGGCCAGGGTTTGATCTAACAATAGCATGATGTCTTTCCAAGTGAGATGGAAGGTTTGCCCTACACCCTGTAGGACATACAAGTACCTATTAGGATCATCTGAAAACTTCCTCAGGTCTGTCTTGATCTGCTTTAAATCAGAGAGGGAGAAGGGGACATGTACTTGTTTTGGGTCAAATTCCCCTCCTCCTACAGCTTGAAGGTGACATAACCAATAACCTGGGGGGTTTGTGACCCTTTGGAGATTTCTTTGCTTATTTCCTTCTGGGCGGAGGAGATTAGAGGAGACTTATCATTAATAGGAAGGGGAGCTATAGGGAGGCTAGGATATGGGAGTAAGCTGAAAGGTCCTTCTGTGGGATGTAAATTGAAAGCTTTGCATAGTTGTGTATTCTCCTTCAATGAAAGGAAAGTTTGGACATTAGGTATTTCACTCCATTTGCCTTTGCTCTTACAGAAAAGGTCAAGCTGCAGGATAGTATTGTAATTTATACTTCCCTCAGTTGGCCATTTTTCCCCATCAGGGAGAGAATATTGGGGCCAAGTCATAGTGCACAAAAAAATAAGCCACCTCTTTTTCAGAGTTTGTAGGTCAAATTGGTCCCAATGGCTCAGGATGCATTTCAAGGGTGAGCCTGTTGATGCCTGAGTTTTTCCCATCTGAAAGACAAAACTGCCCATAGTTTTGGTTTGTTTTCTTTCTCCTCCTGTCCAAGAACCCATAACAGTCCCTGGACCCTGTTCATCAGAATAGTTGCACTCACTGATGCAGCAGCAGAAACAACCCCTGCCCAAAAACTCACAATGGTCCCTGGACCCTGCTGATCGGAATAGTTGAGCTCACCAACACAGCAGCAGAAACACTAGTTTTCCTCCCAGACCACAAGGAGGATCAAGGAAGGTCGGATTTAGTGGCCCTTACCGACACGTTCTTGAAAACCTGCACCCTTGCCTGTCCTCCTAGGCCACTAAGAGGACTGAGAAAAATGGTATTTAGTGGCCCTTACTGATGCATTCTCAAAAACCTGTTGGAGTCCTGAACATTCAGCTGCTGGTATTGGGACCTTAGTTACCCGTGTCCTATGAAGATGTTATGCCCCAAAAATGAAGTGGAGGGCCATACCCTGAGGGAGGGAAGGGATCTCCGGGGTTGGAAGAGTGACACCTTTTGTCCTCACTTATATGAATAGGAAGGATAAAATTTCTGATGCTCCCCATATCCTAGCTTCAGGAATAGCTTTTGTTATGCCTGCTAGTCTGAGATGGGATCCTATAATTCCAGATGGTACCCCCAACAATGGGGCTTTGGGCAAAAATTATGTCTTTCTTATTGGTGAGTCCAGGTACCTAAATAAGGTATCAGAGTCCTGGAGTTTATACTAGAAATCATTCTTACCAGAGAAACTAGAAAAGCACCAGAGACGGGGAGTGATTTTTAGAAGTGGGACTAGCCTTGGAGAAGAGAGGCAAGAGAAAGTTTGTCTGGCAGGCATTAGGACCCAGGAGGCAAGGGTCAGGATAGATAGGATAGATGGGCGAGTCTGGCTTGGGCGACATGACTTTGAAAGTTCCACTCATGGCCGCAGGGTCAACCAACTTGTTATCAGGACCCCGGAGCTGAATGTCTTTCCTCTCTGTTGACCCTCAGCTCAGCGCAGAAGTACAGGAAAATCAGGAGCTGGTTCCAGGCAAACCAACGCTCCCAACTCCAAAGTGTCAGGGGTTGTTCGAGAGCCTTTTCCCAGAAAGCCTTACATCTATGTCTTTAGTCTGACGTCCTGCTAGTCACTTTTAACTGACTGACAGGTGCCCAGTATTTTGCCCCCGAATTCTAGGGGAAAATAGGACAGAATAGCAAGCGAAAGGGATCAGATGGTACTCACCACTTGGCCATAGGCGATAGTCTCACCACTTGGCAATAGTCCCATCTGGGTCGCCAAAATGTGTCCAGAATTGGTGGGTTCTTGGTCTCACTGACTTCAAGAATGAAGCCGCAGACACTCACAGTGAGTGTTACAGTTCTTAAAGATATGTGTCCAGAGATTGTTCCTTTTGATGTTCAGACGTGTCCAGAGTTTCTTCCTTCTGGTGGGTTCGTGGTCTCGCTGACTTCAGGAGTGAAGCTGCAGACCTTCACGGTGAGTGTTACAGCTCATAAAGGTTACAGCTCATGAACAACCCCTGCCCAAAAACCCAGGTGATGCAGACCCAAAGAGTGAGCAGCAGCAAGAGTTATTGAGAAGAGCAAAAGAACAAAGCTTCCACAGCATGGAAAGTGACCTGAGTGGGTTGCTGCTGCTGACTCGGGCAGCCTGCTTTTATTCCCTTATGTGACCCCACCCACATTCTGCTGATTGGTCCATTTTACAGAAAACCAAGTGGTCTGTTTTACAGAGGAGAGTTGATTGATCCGTTTTGACAGGGTACTGGTTGGTGCATTTACAATCCTTTAGCTAGCCAGAAAAGTTCTCTAAGTCCCCCCTAGATTAGCTAGACACAGAGCACTAATTGGTGCATTTACAAACCTTTAGCTAGACACAGAGGGCTGATCAGTGTGTTTAAAATCCTTTAGATGGACAGAAAAGTTCTCCAAGTTCCCACTAGATTAGCAAGACACAGAGCACTGACTGGTGCATTTATAAACCTTTAGCTAGACACAGAGCACTGATCGGTGCATTTACAAACCTTTAGCTAGACACAGAGTGCTGATTGGTGCATTTACAATCTTTTAGGTAGACACAAAGTTCTCCAAGTTCCCACCCATCCTAGAAGCCCAGCCAGCTTCACCTCTCACCAGCTCTCACCATGGGACTCTGTGGCACCCAGCCCAGGCACTCTGGCAGCCCAGAGGGAGCTTGCCCCCAATCAAGCCCAGCAGGTGCCAGCCAGTCACACAGAATATGGGGCCCACCGAGCCTGTGCCCACCCTGAACCCATGCCAGCAGAAACAACCACTGCCCAAGCATGGCCAGAGTGGATGCCGAGGCATAGGAAGTGCCAAAAGCAAGTGAGGGCTGCTGGCACATTGTCACCTCTCAGTAATTTTAAGTTCTCATATTTTTTTGATATGTTTCTTTATTATAGGTTACAGTCCTCTAATAAGTTGTTTTATCTTCTTCATATATTAGTCACAGATATATTAAAACTTATTTGTGGCCAGGCCTGGTGGCTCATGCCGGTAATCCCAGCACTTTGGGAGGCTGAAGGGGACAGATCATGAGGTCAGGAGATCTAGACCAGCCTGGCCAACACAGTGAAACTCCATCTCTACTAAAAATACAAACACTAGCTGGGCGTGGTGGCACATGTCTGTATTTCCAGCTACTCATGAGGCTGAGACAGGAGAATCACTTGAGCCAGGGAGTTGGAAGTTGCAGTGAACTGAGATCATGCCACTGCACTCCAGCCTGTTGACAGAGTGAGACTCTGTCTCAAAAAAAACAAAAACAAACAAACAAAAAAAACAAAAAACGTATTTGTACTAATTCTATTATCTGGATTATTGCAGATTTATTCATTGTATCTTAATTTTTTTCTTGGACGTCAGCTTTTAGTATGTTATTGTTGTAACATGCCTGATAATTTGATATTAAATGTAGAATGTTGTGATTAAAAATTATAGAGTCTCTGGATGATGCTATTTTCTTTCAGAGAATATTACTTTTCTCCCAGTAGGCAAGGAATATAAACAGAGAAGCTTGATTCAGGAGACACTGAGATAATTTGAGGATGCACGTCTTCATTTTCTTCTTTTTAAAATTTTTCTTCTTTATTTTCTTCTTTTTCTCTTTCTTCTTCGTCTTCTTCTGATTAAATAAATAATAATTTATTACTATTATTATTATTATTAATGACTGGAATATCTGCACTTTGCCTTTAGTACTAGGACTTAGACATTTTGCGTTCTTAAATGAAAGTCCAAAGGTTTTTTTAAAAACTTTTGTTTTAAGTGCAATGGCACATGGGCAGGCTTCTCACATAGGTAAACTTGTGTCACAGAGATTTGTTGTACAGATTATTTCATCACCCTAGTATTAAGGCTAATAACCACTAGTTATTTTTCCTGAGCCTCTCCCTCCTAGCAACTTCCAACCTCCAATAGGCCCAAATGTGTGTTGTTCCCCTCTATGTATTCATGTGTTTTCATAATTCAACTCCCAATTAGAAGTGAGAACATGTGGTATTTTGTTTTCTAATCCGTAGCTAAGTCCAAAATTTTTATTGTTTTTTTAATTTTTCTTCCTTTCTTTTCTTTCTTTTATTCTGTTTCCTTTTTGTTTGTTTGTTTGTTTTGTTTTGTTTTGTTTTGTTTTTGAGACTCAACTTATTTATTGTTGGGAGAAAAGCTGAGTGTTTGGAGAGAAGCTGAGGCAGGGCTTGCATGTTTGCTAGACTTGTTGACTCCTTGCCTCTAGCACTCCCATTATCTCAAGTAGCCATATGCTTCCAAGAAAATGCTAAACTGCCACAGCTGTAGCTCATTCTCTTGATACATGGCTTCCTTTCAACCCCCACTTCCTCACCACCTGTTTCTTTGTTTGATCATCAATAAATAGCCTGGGTTCCCAGATCTCGGGGCCCTTCACAGCCTCCATACTAGCTTTGGCCCCCCCGTCCCACTTTCTCTCTCAACTTGTCTTTTCTCATTCTTTTGACTCCGCTGGACTTCATAGCCCCAATGGCCTGGTATTGGGTCTGATCACCCCAACAGTTTATAACTTCTCAATCATGGCAAATGTCTAAATTTAGAACGTTCCCCTTATCATCTACTTTCTGTTTAGTTTTTCTGTCTCTAATTAGAGCCCATATGACAATTAGAAATTAATAAATGTCTGGAGGTTGAATTGTGCACAGAATATTTGACCTATTTCTCCACAATTTCCGTTTCCTTTTTTTTCAAAATCTTGACTCAAAGTATTTTGTAATATTTCACATGAAGTTTAATTTTCTATGAAGAAAAAACAACAAAAATAGATCAACCTCATTGAACTTTCTTTCTTAATGGTGTCTTGGACCCTAAAGTTGTAATGCCTTGGGTTTTTCTCTGATACATTCAAAAGCTATTTTTGTATCTCATGTAGTTTTGCATTTATTATAAACAGAAGTTGTTAGTTTGGTATCAATCATCCAGCTACAGCTTCATATAACTACCTATTAATAATATTCTGTACACACATAATCTCAGAGATGGGTACAGAAGTCAACATTAGGAATCCAGGATCTTTCTACTCTAATATGTTAGTGTTGAATTTGGCATATAGACTTACCACCTCATGGTTATGAGATACCTGCTATAGCCTCAGGTATAGTGTCCTCATGTAATCAAATCCAGGACACGAATATAATTTAAAAAAAAAAAAAAAGGAAAGGACAAAGAGAAAAAGGATTTTCACTTTGTAAATTTATCTCCTTTGATAGGATAAAGATTCCAATATTCCTGGAAATTTCTAGAAGACTTTCTTAAAATTTTTACATCCTATTTTAAGCCAATAATTAGCAAAGAAGAATGGGCTGGCTGCTCTAATTAGTTTAGACTAGTTATAATTTATTCACTAGGCTAAGCAATTTGCAAGCTACTGAATATTGGATTCAATTAGCAAAGAAGAAATGAGGGTGACTAGCCATTAGACAAGCCAGCTGTGACAGAAACCACATCATATACTCAATTCATTTATCAAATATTGCATCTTCTAATCTTAATACCATGTTTCCGATTTTCTGGTTCAGAATTTCTCAGCATTGAGATTACTGACATTTGGGGCCAGATCATTCTTTGTTTTGGGCCTGTCCTGGGTACTGTGGTAGGTATAGCAGCATCCCTGGATTCTACCTACTGGATGCTGGCAGCACACCCCACATCATTGGAGAAAACAAAAATGTCTCCAGATATTGCCAAATGTTCTCTGGAGGGCAAAGTTGCCCCCAGTCGAAGGCTATTGATATAGATGTTTTCAGGAGAAAGAAATGAAAAGTGGAAAATGGCAATTCCAGTGCAGTTTAAGTACAAGAATTCAGAGTGATAATAGTTTCTGGAATCCAAATATCACATTGTATGTACCTGAGGACATCACAGAAGTAAAAACAAACCCACAAATATAGAACATATGAAACATTTGTATTAAAGACACACACACGTGTGCACGCACACACACACACACAACTGTGAACTGGTGTTCATTAGGAAAGGAGGAACTGAATAAATATGTTTAATATATTTGTTGCTTGAAATACAGGTATAACATCAAGAACATAAAATCAAATGTCTAAATAAAACATGCAAATACTGTTTTGCTAAAATATCTTCAAAATGATTAATAAGTCATTTTAGGTTGAAATGATTTTAGAACTGAATGCAGAAATTGAGCATTTGTGAATAAGTATATAAAATATTTATACAGAATCAACATTCTATGCCAATGTTTTCAATTGTTATGCTATGATATTTGCACCTGTTGCTCAAAACTGCATATAAATTCTGAACAAATACTATTGTACTTTGAATGTGTTCTCAATTTTCAGTTTATATTTAAACATTTTTTCCTGCATCACTAGTTTTACATTTTGTGTTATGTGCACCTACCTTTTTCACCACAGGCTATATTCATGCTTATTAAATCAATTTTATCAATAAGAATTCTTCCTTGCTCAAATTTAACTTATGAAATAAGGAAACAAACCCCAAGGACTATATGCAGCTGTTGAGAATTCCATTTATTCTGTTCAAATAACATTCTTCAATTACATTCCATCATTTATGTGAAATTTTTAAGAGAGATGACAATAAAAAACACAACCAACTCAAAAGTACACACAAGTTAGTTTTCAAGTTTCTGTAGCTAATTACAATTTTACTCTCATAAATTACACTCCTCTGTCTCTACGGTTATTTGGCTTTAAACTGCTTCCTGCTTACACTAGGAAGAAAAACTATCAAATAGTAAATTTTCCTGTTCTTCCTTCTGCCCCAAGATGGTGAATTTCCCAGGAGTCAATCCACTGGAGACTTTCAGCTAGCAATGGCCTCTGAATGTTCTCTTTTCCTCTGTTATCCCACTCCAGTGGGTGTTCCATGAAGCTACTTCTTTCATCTGTTCCTCTATGATCATTTGTTATTAAAGGATTATAGCAGGGGACAAATTAGTCAATCCTTCTCCCTAAAACTTGAGTAGAAGCAACTCTTCTTAGAACAAAACAGAAGAAAATTTACTCAAATCTGAAATGTGTTATTACTTTTATTTACAACATATTACTTATATTATTTTGATGATTGTATGGCTGCCATTTTGTCTTATATGAATTTTAACCAAAATTATACTAAACAAATGTTAAGTAATTAAAACATATTCAAGATATATTCCCTCATTTTAATGAAAGAAAAATCTGCTTCAGAATCAAATGTCCTAAAAGTTGTAGAAATGTTAGAATGCTAAAATCTTTTAAACTCTAAAAGTGCACAGTTTTGCCATACCAGAATCAGCATATGCTAATATTTGTTAGTAACAAAACAATATGCAGTTGAAACAAGTTTAGAAACAAATTTACTTCCTAGATAAACATTCAAATGCTATTTTTTGCACTGGTATAAATACTGATAAATAGGTAGGTACTTACATGAGTAGATAATATTGTCACTTACCCTTGACAAAGTACTATTTTATTCTGTAAAATTTAATGCTAAAAATCTTATGTTCACAAAAAGATGAAGATAATTTTAAAATATTAATTTCAAATTGGAAAGGACTATAATGTAGTGGCCAGTATAAACTTTCAAGTGTGTTATATTTTTATTAGGGTAGACTCAATAAGCAAAAATAGTGAGATAAAATTTACAACTGTTAAAGAACAGTTTTTAATGAATTTAAAGGGAGTAATTGCCAGAATCAGTTTGCTATGGAATTTAGATTCTACTGTATAAATTTTACAGTAATGAACAGTTTTCTTGAGTGGCCATTACAAAATGCTATTCTATCTTTTTTTAATAAATTAAACATAAAAAATATGCGAATCAATGTAATAACATAGGAAGACAGACAAAAGTATTTCAACATTGCTTGTAGAAGGCACGTGAAAAAATGTTGAAGACTTTTGTGTGAAGTCCCCCAAACTGTCTGTACTACCTCTCATACGTATCACAACTGCCAGCTGTTCTCCATTCCCATTTCTAAAGCCTTATTTGGGGTCCACTTTATCTCATTTCTCAGGTTAATTATTTAATATGTCTCACAGGAACATCCCTGCATCCTTACCAGAAAAAACATTTATGTAAAAAATATAAAAAGATGACCAGATTATTTGATTATCAATTCTTTACTTTTTTGAAAGCATTTTCCCCTTTTCAAAAATAATTATGTATGAATACCTAGTTATGAATCTGTATTAAGTATTTTGTTTTAAAGACATAGCAATTGGTTAAATTGCATTAGACCCCTAAAACTGCACCTATTTTTCCTTTTTCTCATGCAATCTAGCGGCCCTTAGAGGCTTTGCGGAATAGATAGATTCTATGAAATATAATTTGAAACCCACTCTTTGTACTGATTTGAAATACAAGCTTTGAGAGCTATATGAGAACCTTCACAATCTGACTCCAGGGATATGTTCTATTTCATCCTTGCTACTTCACCTGGTAAGACTCTGTCACAGCCATGCATTAAAGGTTTTATTTTCCAAAACATGTTGCTGCGCTGTGCAACTCTCTGACTCTGTAAGTGCTTTACCTCTGCTGAAAATGGCATATTCTCCCTTGTCCTCTATCCTAAATTTTTATTAATACTCAGTACAAATATCTGATGGGATTTCCCTGGTGTATATGTATAATGTATACATATATGTATATGTATAATTGTGTGTGTGTGTATATATATTTATTTATGAGTTAAGTATACTTCTCTTTTAACTCCTTCCAAACCATGTTTGTAAGTACATTCTAACATTTACCATGTTTTTGTTTTTAATCTTCATCTTCTTTGCCACTTCAGATTTCCTGAAAGAATTTTGTTCTAATTATCTCTGTGTTTCTAGCAACTAGTAGAGTTCCAGATACTTAGAAAACACTTCATAAATGCCTAAAGAATCATGTAAACTTTGACTTCAAAAGGCAGTATAATTTAATTTAAGGATACTCTAATTATTGTTAATTTATTTAATCTTATATAGCCTATAAGATAATCAATATATCTAACTAAGAATATACTACAAATAAAAAATACCAGACCCTCTGCTGAATGTTTTACATGCACTAGGCATTTAATCTGGCCCACGATTATGAGGTAGGTACAACTATTTATTATTATTATTATTATTATTATACTTTAAGTTTTAGGGTACATGTGCATAACGTGCAGGTTTGTTACATATGTATACTTGTGCCATGTTGCTGTGCTGCATCCATCAACTCGTCATTTACATCAGGTATAAATCCTATGCAATCCCTCCCCCCTCCTCCCTCCCCATAATAGGCCCCGGTGTGTGATGTTCCCCTTCCCGAGTCCAAGTGATCTCATTGTTCAGTTCCCACCTATGAGTGAGAACATGCGGTGTTTGGTTTTCTGTTTTTGTGATAGTTTGCTGAGAATGATGGTTTCCAGCTGCATCCATGTCCCTACAAAGGACACAAACTTATCCTTTTTTATGGCTGCATAGTATTCCATGGTGTATATGTGCCACATTTTCTTAATCCAGTCTGTCACTGATGGACATTTGGGTTGATTCCAAGTCTTTGCTATTGTGAATAGTGCCGCAATGAACATACGTGTGCATGTGTCTTTATAGCAGCATGATTTATAATCTTTTGGGTATATCCCCAGTAATGGGATGGCTGGGTCATATGGTACATCTAGTTCTAGATCCTTGAGGAATCGCCATACTGTTTTCCATAATGGTTGAACTAGTTTACAATCCCACCAACAGTGTAAAAGTGTTCCTATTTCTCCACATCCTCTCCAGCACCTGTTGTTTCCTGACCTTTTAATGATTGCCATTCTAACTGGTGTGAGATGGTATCTCATTGTGGTTTTGATTTGCATTTCTCTGATGGCCAGTGATGATGAGCATTTTTTCATGAGTCTGTTGGCTGTATGAATGTCTTCTTTTGAGAAATGTCTGTTCATGTTCTTTGTCCACTTTTTGATGGCGTTGTTTGTTTTTTTTCTTGTAAATTTGTTTGAGTTCTTTGTAGGTTCTGGATATTAGCCCTTTGTCAGATGAGTAGATTGCAAAAATTTTCTCCCATTCTGTAGGTTGCCTGTTCACTCTGATGGTAGTTTCTTTTGCTGTGCAGAAGCTCTTTACTTTAATGAGATCCCATTTGTCAATTTTGGCTTTTGCTGCCATTGCTTTTGGTGTTTTAGACATGAAGTCTTTGCCCATGCCTATGTCCTGAATGGTACTACCTAGGTTTTCCTCTAGGATTTTTATGGTATTAGGTCTAACATTTAAGTCTCTAATCCATCTTGAATTAATTTTCGTATAAGGAGTAAGGAAAGGATCCAGTTTCAGCTTTCTACTTATGGCTAGCCAATTTTCCCAGCTCATCATCACTGGCCATCAAAGAAATGCAAATCAAAACCACAATGAGCCGGGCGCGGTGGCTCACGCCTGTAATCCTAGCACTTTGGGAGGCCGAGGCGGGCGGATCACAAGGTCAGGAGATCGAGACCACGGTGAAACCCCGTCTCTACTAAAAATACAAAAAAATTAGCCGGGCGTGGTAGTGGGCGCCTGTAGTCCCAGCTACTCAGGAGGCTGAGGCAGGAGAATGGCGTGAACCCGGGAGGCGGAGCTTGCAGTGAGCCGAGATCGCGCCACTGCACTCCAGCCTGGGGGACACAGCGAGACTCCGTCTCAAAAAAAAAAAAAAAAAAAAAAAAAA
>NC_037669.1:124885498-124895634 GCF_003255815.1 Theropithecus gelada
CCATCTCACACCAGTTAGAATGGCAATCTTTAAAAAGTCAGGAAACAACAGGTGCTGGAGAGGATGTAGAGAAATAGGAACACTTTTACACTGTTGGTGGGATTGTAAACTAGTTCAACCATTCTGGAAAACAGTATGGCGATTCCTCAAGGATCTAGAACTAGATGTACCATATGACCCAGCCATCCCATTATTGGGTATATACCCAAAGGATTATAAATCATGCTGCTATAAAGACACATGCACACGTATGTTCATTGTGGCACTATTCACAATAGCGAAGACTTGGAATCAACCCAAATGTCCATCAGTGACAGACTGGATTAAGAAAATGTGGCACATATACACCATGGAATACTACGCAGCCATAAAAAAGGATGAGTTTGTGTCCTTTGTAGGGACATGGATGCAGCTGGAAACCATCATTCTTAGCAAACTATCACAAGAACAGAAAACCAAACACCGCATGTTCTCACTCATAGGTGGGAACTGAACAATGAGATCACTTGGACTCAGGAAGGGGAACATCACACACCAGGGCCTATCATGGGAAGGGGGGAGGGGGGAGGGATTGCATTGGGAGTTATACCTGATGTAAATGACGAGTTGATGGGTGCTGACGAGTTGATGGGTGCAGCACAGCAACATGGCACAAGTATACATATGTAACAAACCTGCACATTATGCACATGTACCCTAGAACTTAAAGTATAATAATAAAAAATAATTAAAAAAAAATCCTCACCTTTGAAAATTCATTTCAAAAGGCCATTTCTATGCTATCTCACACAAACTTTTTAGTGATACTTTCATATAATTTTAGACTAAATTCAATCAGTGTAAATTATATTTTTACTAAAACATTTAATATGCTACTTACTCTGTTTTGACACTTTAGATAAAGGATCATGTATATTTTAAGAGTCTGGGATACATTTAGTAGATTTCAGAAATTCTCATATGATCAAGATCCCAAAAATACAGAAGCCTAGGACAAAATAGAATAAACAAATGAAGAAAGAGAGAGAGAAAGAAAGACAGCAAGAAAGAGAAATATATATAGAGAGAGAGCAAAATAGAGAAAAAGAGGGGGAGAGAGAACAGAAGGAATGAAACCTGTATTTAGTAGATTTTAGAAATTCCCACATGATCAAGATCCCCAAAATAGAGGAGCCTAGGAAAAAAATAGAATAAACAAATGAAGAAAGATGAGAGAGAGAGAAGAAAGAAAAGAAAGAGAGAGAGAGAGAAAGAAAGAAAGGAAGAAAGAACGAAAGAAAGAAAGAAAGAACGAAAGAAAGAAAGAAAGAAAGAAAGAAAGAAAGAAAGAAAGAAAGAAAGAAAGAAAGAAAGAAAGAAAAAGAAAGAAAGAAGGAAAAGAAGGAAAAGAAAGAAAGAGAAAGAAAGAAAAGGAAAGAAAGAAAGAAAGAGAGAGAGAGAAAGAAGAGAGAAAAATAGAAAGATAGAAAAATAGAAAAAAGAGGGGGAAGAGAGAGAGAAAGAACAAAAAAGAAGGGGAATGAAGAGGAAGGAAGGAAGGAAAGAAGGAAGGAAGGAAGGAAGGAAGGAAGGAAGGAAGGAAGGAAAGAAAGAAAGAAGGAGAAGAGAGGAAGGAGAGGAAGGAGAGTCTTGGAATACTGTCAAGAAATTTTGTATAGATGTGCTGTGAAAACTGATACTATATCAGAACTCTCTAATCTCTAAGGTGGACTCATAAACTTCAAGGAGATTTCAGGACAATTTGGTAGGAAAATTTCAAAGAATGTGGTTCAAATTTGAGATGCAAAATGTGTGGTTATTGAGGGAAGTATCCCAGTGGCCTTCAGGATCTGAGCTCAGTTTTTGTTCTGCCTAACATGATTTCCAGTACATTCTATATTTTAAGAGTTGTGTAAAACACATTTCTCAATTTTTTTTTCTTTTTCATTATACTTTAAGTTCTAGGGTACATGTGCACAATGTGTGGGTTTGTTACATATGTATACATGTGCCATGTTGGTGTGCTGCACTCATTAACTCGTCATTTACATTAGGTATATCTCCTAATGCTATCCCTCCCCCATCCCCCCACCCCACAACATGCCCCCATATGTCATGTTCCTCTTCCTGTGTCCATGTGATCTCATTGTTCAGTTCCCACCTATGAGTGAGAACATGCGGTGTTTTGTTTTCTGTCCTTGCGATAGTTTGCTGAGAATGATGGTTTCCATCTTCATCCATGTCCCTACAAACAACATGAACTCACCCTTTTTTATAGTTACATAGTATTCCATGGTGTATATGTGCCACATTTTCTTAATCCAGTCTATCATTGATGGACATTTGAGTTGGTTCCAAGTCTTTGCTATTGTAAATAATGCTGCAATAAACTTACGTGTGCATATGTCTTTACAGCACATTTCTCAAATTTTTACAACCTGCCTCATACACAAATAGTGAGCGTGTGCTGAAGTTTTATTTAATTTATTGAGAGTAACAGTAGAATGACAAGACATGCTCCAAAAACAATTTTGAAAAAAATCTAACATATATACATAACTAGAGAAGAATGCCAAGATATTATTATTAGCAGGTTATATACAAACTGGTTAATGCTTACAGTCTAAGTGGGCTGTAAATATTGACACCATCTTCTCTGTAGAAAAATAAAAACAATTATACCCTACACTTTTCTGCAAAAAATTTTTAGAGTTTTTTTTTTTTAATTCAGCTTTTATATTTAGGGGTACATGTGCAGGTTTGTTAAATGGGTATAGAGAATGATTCTGAAGTTTACAGTACAAATGATCCTATCATCCAGGTAGTAATCACAGTTCTCAATAAGTACTTAGGTAGTTTAATCGCCCTTACCTTGATCCCTATCTCCCTCATCTAGCAGTCTGCAGTGTCTATTGTAACTATATTTATGCCCATGTGTGCTCAGTGTTTAACCTCCACTTGTAAGTGAGAGCATGTCGTATTTGATCTTCTGTTTCTGAATTAATTATTTAAGGATTGTGACCTCCAGTGGCATCAATGTTACTGCAAAATAAATGATTTTATTATTTGTTATGTCTGCATAGTATTCCATAGTGTATAGGTAATATATTCTCTTTATCCATTCAACTGTTGATGGGCATCTAGGTTTATTCCATATCTTTGCTATTGTGCATAGTGCAGTGATGAACATAGGAGTGCACATGTCTTTTTCATAGGATGATGTATTTTCCTTTTGATATATACCTTGTCATGAGATGCTGGGTGAAATGGTAGTTGTTTGAACTTCTTTGAGAAACCTCCAAACTGCTTTCCACAGTGGTTGAACTAATTTACATTCCCACCAACAGTGTATAAGTGTCTCATTTTCTCTGCAACCTCACCAACATCTGTTATTTTTTTGACTTTTTAATTATAGCCATTCTGACAAGCATGAGATGGTATTTCGTCATGGTTTTGCTTTGCAATTGTCTGATGATTAGCGATGCTGAGTATTTTATCATGTTTGTTTGTCACTTGTATGTCTTCTTGTGAGAAGTCTCTGTGCATGTATTTTGTCCACTTTGAATGAGGTTGTTTTCAACTTGTTGAATTGTTTATGTCCCTTACAAATTCTGGATATTAGACCTTTGTCAGATGCGTAGTTTGTGAATATTTTCTCCCTATTCGTAGGTTGTCTATTTACTCTGTTGATAGTTTTGTTTGCTGTGCAGAAGCTCTTTAATTAGGTCCTGTAAGTATACAGATTACAAACCAACAGAATCCCAATCAATTGTGAAATAATTCCACCAAAGTTAGGTTCCATAAGGGAGACAGATGGTTTTAGAGAGGCTTATTAGGACATGATCTAGCATGATATTTAAAAAGTCTCATACTCATCATTTGCTTTATTGCCAAGTTTTAGATAATTCATTTTTGCATATCAGTTAAAAGAAGATGAAATAGCTTAAGACTCGACTCTAAAATATTAATTAGCATCAATGATGAGGAGAAAAAAATACACGGATGGAAAAAATAAAACAGCTCCAAACATTTGGAAGAAAGAGAAATCCCATATTAATGTTGGTAAATGGGAGGATACACATGTGTGGGAGAAAGATTTTTTCTTAATACCAGTTCCCCTCAATCCTTATGTTTATAAAGTAATCAAGAAAGATGAAGTTTCCTTTAGTGATTTATTCTTAATTGTGAACACTCTCTTTCTTATTTTCCTCTCTTTCACTACTTCTATTCCCTGTAAAATAACTTATATCCTTAATGAAAACTCTGCATTTTCTCACCTAATGCTAATCCTACCTTTTCTCTAATGATGCAAAATTATCTGCAGTCTCCTTCCCTAGTTCAGTGCCATATGGCAGGTTACCATCCTACTCTTAGCCCACTGCTGCTCCAGTAATTATGTTACTTGGCAGCATAGTCTTGTCACTCTTTTTTTTTTTTTTTGAAATGGAGTCTGGCTCTGTTGCCCAGGCTGGAGTGCAGTAGCGCGATCTCGGCGCATTGCAAGCTCCGCCTCCCGAGTTCAGGCCATTCTCCTGCCTCAGCCCCCCGACTAGCTGGGACTATAGGCGCCTGCCACCTTGCCCTGCTAGTTTTTTTGTATTTTTTTTTAGTAGAGACAGGGTTTCACCCTGTTAGCCAGGATGGTCTTGATCTCCCGACCTCGTGATCTGCCCGTCTCGGCCTCCCAAGTGATGCTTGGCTAACAGGCCAAGCATCCTGGCTAACAGGCTTGAGCCACTGCGCCCGGCCAGGCTTCTCACTCTTATTACCTTGGTTAAATATTTACTTCAGCCATATTTAAATAAATAAATAAATAAATAAATAAATAAATAAAACTTGGTATTTTCGTCTTAATTTTCATTTCAAGGGAGCTATGATTTTATCATCCACAATTTTTTCATTTACCTCAAATTGTCAATTAGGCAATCAGGAGTCTTAAGGAGACAAACTGCTATCAGAAAGACATTCTGTACATTCTTCTCCAGCAAAATGATCCAATAAGGACTTAAGGAATTATACATCCAGAAACAAAACATAATTTCTAAGAACAGTAAACAATGCCATACTCTTCTGTTAGCTTTTTAATAGGGTTAATAGACTGGAAACTATATGAGGACAAGGAACACACTTATTCTGCTCATCACTGAAACATCAATACTAACAAAATATCTGTCTTCACATATAAGAATTTGTTAAATTTGCGTTGCATAAATGAATAATCAAGTAAAAAATGAATTGCAAATAAGTGAGACAAAATGAATTTGCAAGCATATTATGCATGGATCGATGGCTGGCATTTAAAACAGTTTTCAATCAGGAGGGCAGAACAAGATGGTGGAATGGGAAGCTCCACTCATCCTCCCCCCACCTCATCCCCTGCAAGGACACCAAGTAAACAGCGATCTTCACAGAAAACAAACAAAACAAAACAAAACACCTTCATAGGGACCAAAAATCAAGTGAGCACTCATAGTGCCTGGTTTTATCTTCTTATCACTGAAAGAGGCACTGAAGAGGTAAACATAAAAGCAGTCCTGAATTGACAGTGCCAATCCTCCCCCAATTTCAGTAGTAGCTGCATGGTGCAGATAGCTTCTCTGGGCGCTAGGGGAGGGTGAACACAGCAATTGTGAGGCATTGAACTCTGTGCTACTCTGTTAAAGCAGAAAGGAAAAACGGACCAAACTCAGTTGATGCTCACCTATGGAAGGAACATTAAAACCAGCCCTAGCCAGAGGGGAATCACCTATCCCAGAGATCAGGAACTTAAGTTCTCTCAACCTCACCACCATGGGATACAGCACTCTATGTCTCTAATCAAACTTGAAAGGTAGTCTAGGCCATAAGGACTGCAATTCTTAGGCAAGCCCTAGTGTGAATTAGGCCAAGAGACAATTACCTGGAGGGCCATGTGACACACTGAGACACTAACTTGAGCAGACAAGGAAGTGCTAGCATCACACTGCCCCTTTTCCCAGGCTGAACAGCTCATAGTTCAAAAAGAGACCCCTTCCTTCTGCTTGAGGAGAGGAGAAGGGAGAGTTGGGAGGACTTTATCTTGCATTTAAGATACCAGCTCAACCACAGCAGTATACGGCACCAGTCAGAGTAATGAAGCTAATGCCCCAGGCCCTATTCCCAGATGACATTTCTAGACACGCCCTTGGCCAGAAGGAGATCTGCTGGAAGGGACCCAAAATATCTCATGTACTCCATAAATATATACACCTACTATGTGCTCACAAAATGTTAAAAATAATAAAACAAAGAAAAAGTAAAAAATAAAAAATAAAAGTTTTCTAATAAAATTTTGGGCAAGATATTATGAACCACCTAAAAGATAATTCTGTCTAAATTATTTTAGATGGACCAATTTACATCAGCCCAAAAATGGCCGACATATTATCTTATTATCTATTTCTTATTACGTTTTTGGTTAGAGTATGAACTAGATTAATATTGAGATGTCCAGCTATTATGAAATTCTAAATTTTTTTTAAGTTTTAAAAATATATTGCTCAAAATTTAAAATTAATTGATGGATTAAAAATAGATTGACTTATGAATATGTGGTTATTCTTTGTTAAGATAATGAAAATGTAGTGAACTCTTATTTTTAATGCTGCACTGGCAATATCAACTCTATACCAAAAGGATACTTTATATATTTTTAATTTCTTCTAACAATATTTACAATTTTGAGAATCTTCCTGAAAAGAAAATAAAAACAAATCACTTTCTGTGTCCCCTCTCCCCAATAACTGATATAATAATTCAGGCAATAAATGGAGTAGAAATGGTACTGGAAACTTGCTTTCTTGTTTAATCAAAAAATTAAGAAAAGCCTATAAATCACACATTATATCATTATTTTAATATGTCATTCTGATGCTTCAACAGAGTTGAAATTTTTGAGATTCTAAATTATCAGAGAAACGTTGACATTCTTTAATTATTTGATCATGTTTCAGCATGAGAAAGTTACTTAGTTTGCTCTTTGGTGTTTGACTGTTGAAGTCATGAATTATTAGTAGAAAACTATTCAGGTTTTTTTGAAAAAGTAAAATAAAATTAAAATAAGAACATATATCTTACATATCTTACTGCTCAGCCGGCAGCAATTTTTATAGTGGTTACCATGATTTCATTTTGAACTTTTCGTGGGTAAACAAAACAAGCACTATTTAGAGATTCTACCTAGATAGTAGATAAACAAATTTGTGTAAAGCCATAAAAATAAATGCCAAGGATATATATTTTTTTCTTTTTAGTGACTTTGAAATGTCAGTCATTAAGGCTATTATAAAAATTGGGATTTCTAAAAGTTGGAAACAACCTAAAATGAATCTATTATTTTTGTCATTTATGTGAATGATTTATTTTTAGAAAATGCAACATTTCTCTAAGAATTTTATATAATTAAAATTATATAAAATTTCTAACAATTTTATATAATTAAATTGAATGAATATAAATAATAATTACATTAAACTAATATGCATTCTGTAAACTGTTGCATTTTAAAATACTAACATAGTAGATTTATGAAAATGTATACATTACTTTCAGGAAACTTAAATCTATCCACTATAATGCCAAATAAGATGCATTATTTCTGTAACTGGAATGAATTTACCCTGCCTTCGTTTTAACAGTCTTATTTATTGTTTAGTAATATCAGATGAGGAACTACACATCATACCTTAACTTGAATTGATTTGACTTACAAGTAACTCACAGTAATATCACCTTGGTCTATCAGTGAAAAAGGCATTTTACAAAAAAATTTATGGATTATGGAATTTAATAATTTTAACCACTCAAGCCCAAAATTTTTATGTACTGTTTTTATAAAAAGTCTTTCTAAAATACCAAATGTTTCTATGATTTCTATATAAATACTCTGACTATGCCATTAACTTCTATTAAATGACTATGTTATATTGATGAAAATTACTTACAATGTTTTGCTGACATATGTGTGTGTGTGATTTTCAATATAAAAGACTAGACTTAATCCTAGCATTCACTTCGTATAATTTTGTAATTTTTGAGTGTGCTTTCTTTTTCCATCTTATATCTCCTGTGATAGTAATTCTTCTGATACCTTATTGTTCTTTCTCCAATATTCTGATTCTACAATATTCTATACTTGGAAATTAAATATAGTTCATGATTTATATTTACATACATTGAGTTAGAATTTCTGGATAAAGTGTCAAAGGTAATTTCCATAACCATAAACAGTATAAATTTTTAGTTAATAAGCATTCTCTTAGCTTTCTTGGCTGTCAAAAGTAATTTTCTATTTCTATGTTATTGCCTCTATTCTGGAGTTCCTGATATCAAGTCTCAATGTAAATGAGATGTCTGTATATACATGTTAGTCATTGTTACTCGACAAGGCAACGAAACAGAAGCAGAAACTATTGTGGAAGGAATCTTCACATACAAATTAAATATCTTATATTTTAGTAAGATGATATTATAAAATAAGTCTGGTGCATATTTAGGGAGCAAATTTGTCGTTTAAAAGTTCTGGATTCCTTAAAGGATGATGCACTTGGAAAACAAAGCAATAAAGTATTATGAACTGAACCAACAAATATAAAAAATACAAGTTGATGTTACAAAAACAAAGACATACTTCAACTCACAGATAATGGTGGCCATGTTACTCAGTTTGGGTAAATAAGATGAAAGCAGGAGTAAATAAATATTCTGGGAATGTTTCTACTTTTCTGATAAAAGAAACAGACTTGAATATTACTGCTCCTTTCTCCTTCATCTTAAGCATTGATTTAATGTCTAGAGTTAGACAATTATTTTATAACCAGGAAGGAAAAAATTAAATTGAGCAGAATCAGGAAGATTCTGTCTCTGACATCATTAAGGGGCTTGCCCAAGGTCAGTAACTCTGCTTCCAGACTTGCTGCAAATAGTATTCCTGAATGATAAAAGCATTAACTAGGATTTTTTACAAACAGAGATAAAATGGACAAACCTTGAAGATCAATGTGATTGTATTTTGGCATCTTTTGTTATGAATCTGTGTTTAAATAAATAGTATACAAGAATCTGTAGTATAGCATAAACTCAGTCTTCTCTAACACAGAGTAGACAATACTGGCAAAAGCAGCTTCAGTTGTCTGACATGTGTTTAAGTTCCAAGGATGTCACTTCTAGTCATGTGACCTCGGGTAATTTAGGTAGCTGCAGGTACCTCAGGCTCCTCTGTGATTGCTATTAATAGTTGTACCTGGAATAGGAACAGCTCCAGCCTCCAACTCCCAGCGCGAGCCACACAGAAGACCGGTGATTTCTGCATTTTCAACTGAGGTACTGGGTTCATCTCACTAGGGAGTGCGGGACAATCGGTGCTGGTCAGCTCTGCAGCCGGACCAGCGAGAGCTGAAGCAGGGCGAGGCATCGCCTCACCTGGGAAGGGCAAGGGGAAAGGGAATCCCTTTTCCTGGCCAGGGAAACTGAGACACACAACACCTGGAAAATCGGGTAACTCCCAGCCCAATACTGCGCTTCAAGCAAACAGACACACCTGGAGATAATATCCCACACCTGTCCCAGGGTCCCACGCCCACGGAGCCTCCCTCATTGCCAGCACAGCAGTCTGCAATATCGCCTCAAGGCAGCAGGGAGGCTGGGGGAGGGGCGCCCACCATTGCTGAGGCTTAAGTAGGTAAACAAAGCCACTGGGAAGCTCGAACTGGGTGGAGCTCACAGCAGCTCAAGGAAACCTGCCTGTCTCTGTAGACTCCACCTCTGGGGACAGGGCACAGATAACAACAAAAGCAGCAGAAACCTCTGCAGATGCAAACGACTCTGTCTGACAGCTTTGAAGAGAGCAGTGGATCTCCCAACACAGAGGGTGAGATCTGAGAAGGGACAGACTGCCTGCTCAAGTGGGTCCCTGACCCCTGAGTAGCCTAACTGGGAGACATCCCCCCACTAGGGGCAGTCTGACACCCCACACCTCACAGGGTGGAGTACACCCCTGAGAGGAAGCCTCCAAAGCAAGAATCAGACAGGTACACTCGCTGTTCAGCAATATTCTATCTTCTGCAGCCTGTGCTGCTGATACCCAGGCAAATAGGGTCTGGAGTGGACCTCAAGCAATCTCCAACAGACCTACAGCTGAG
>NC_037669.1:124900633-124976165 GCF_003255815.1 Theropithecus gelada
ACTCTGATGGTAGTTTCTTTTGCTGTGCAGAAGCTCTTTAGTTTAATTAGATCCCATTTGTCAATTTTGGCTTCTGTTGTCATTGCTTTTGGTGTTTTAGACATGAAGTCCTTGCTGATGCCTATGTCCTGAATGGTACTACCTAGGTTTTCTTCTAGGGTTTTTATGGTATTAGGTCTAACATTTAAGTCTCTAATCCATCTTGAATTAATTTTCGTATAAGGAGTAAGCAAAGGATCCAGTTTCAGCTTTCTACTTATGGCTAGCCAATTTTCCCAGCACCATTTATTAAATAGGGAATCCTTTCCCCATTTCTTGTTTTTGTCAGATTTTTCAAAGATCACATGGGCGTAGATGTGTGGTATTATTTCTGAGGGCTCTGTTCTGTTCCATTGGTCTATATCTCTGTTTTGGTACCAGTACCATGCTGTTTTGGTTACTATAGCCTTGTAGTATAGTTTGAAGTCAGGTAGCGTGATGCCTCCAGCTTTGTTCTTTTGGCTTAGGATTGTCTTGGCAATGTGGGGTCTTTTTTGGTTCCATGTGAACTTTAAAGCAGTTTTTTTTTTTTCCAATTCTGTGAAGAAAGTCATTGGTAGCTTCATGGGGATGGCATTGAATCTATAAATTACCTTGGGCAGTATGGCCATTTTCACGATATTGATTCCTCCTATCCATGAGCATGGTATGTTCTTCCATTTGTTTGTGTTCTCTTTTATTTCACTGAGCAGTGGTTGGTAGTTCTCCTTGAAGAGGTCCTTTACATCCCTTGTAAGTTGGATTCCTAGGCATTTTCTTCTCTTTGAAGCTATTGTGAATGGGAGTTCATTCATGATTTGGCTCTCTTTTTTGTCTGTCACTGGTGTATAAGAATGCTTGTGAGTTTTGCACATTGATTTTGTATCCTGAGACTTTGCTGAAGTTGCTTATTAGCTTAAGGAGATTTTGGGCTGAGATGATGGGGTTTTCTAAATATACAATCATGAAAAGAGAGAAGAATCAAAGAGATGCAATAAAAAATGATAAAGTGATATCACCACCGACCACACAGAAATACAAACTACGATCACAGAATACTATAAACACCTCAACCAAATAAAGTAGAAAACCTACAAGAAATGGATAATTTCCTGGACACTTACACTCTCCCAAGACTAAACCAGGAAGAAGCTGAATCCCTGAATAGATCAATAGCAGGCTTTGAAATTGAAGCAATAATTAATAGCCTACCAACCAAAAAAAAGTCCAGGACCAGATAGATTCACAGGCGAATTCTACCAGAGGTCCAAGGAGGAGTTGGTAGCATTCCTTCTGAAACTATTCCGATCAACAGAAAAAGAGGGAATCCTCCCTAACTCATTTTATGAGGCCAACATCATCCTGATACCAAAGCCTGACAGAGATACAACAAAAAAGGAGAATTTTAGACCAATATCCCTGATGAACATCGATGCAAAAATCCTCAATAAAATACTGGCAAACCGAATCCAGCAGCACATCAAAAAGCTTATCCACCATGATCAAGTGGGCTTCATCCCTGGGATGCAAGGCTGGTTCAACATACACAAATCAATAAATGTAATCCAGCATATAAACAGAACCAAAGACAAAAACCACATGATTATCTGAATAGATGCAGAAGAGGCCTTTGACAAAATTCAACAGCCCTTCATGCTAAAAACTCTCAATAAATTTGGTATTGATGAAACGTATCACAAAATAATAAGAGCTATTTATGACAATCCCACAGCCAATATCATACTGAATGGGCAAAAACTGGAAGCATTCCCTTCGAAAACTGGCACAAGACAGGGATGGCCTCTCTCACCACTCCTATTCAACATAATGTTGGAAGTTCTGGCTAGGGCAGTCAAGCAAGAGAAAGAAATAAAGGGTATTCAGTTAGGTAAAGAAGTCAAATTGTCCCTGATTGCAGATGTCATGTTTCTCTTTCAAGCTGCTTCCTCATAAATCGTTTTTTTCCCATTCTTATGAACAACTCTCAATATAAGGACAAACCCATAAGCTAGAAAAATAGCTCTTGAAGTATAGAAAATATCACTGAAGATATCTTTTCTGGTGTGACTCTTCTAAGCACAGGATTAAACTTGAGGACATCTAAGTTTGTAGCCAACATATGGGTCATTTACAGTCAAACCACCTGTATTCAGATGCTGGGGTGCGTTTCACTCATCAGTCATAGTTATTTTTAGCATGAACAAATATGCTAAGTGGGTATCAGTTTGGCCCTATATTTACTAGAAATTTGGAAACTATTTCCTTTGGAATGGCTCCACAATGATTGTCTCTCCCTCAGAAGATGTGTATTGGTTTGGGAGTCACACATTTTCCCTCACTTGATTTGACTGAAAAGATACTTGGTAATTATTTCTGAAGAAGCAAACAAATTATATGAATAGCATGTTTTTGCTATTTGCTGTCTATTTTAACCTGAGTCATTTATTCAACAATACTTATAAATGCCCGGTTTGCTGCTATGCCGGTTTTTTGGATTATTACAGTGACAGGTGGCCTCCTGTAAGCCAGAATAGAGGCCTCAGGATAAACCAAGCCTATTGACACTTTGGTCTTAGACTTTTGGCTTCCAGAATTGTGAGGAAATAAATTTCTGTTGTTTAGTCCACCCATCCTGTGGCATTTTGTTATGGCAACATTAACCAACATAACACCCAGTTCTCAGTAGTGCTTTTCTAACTTAAACACAAAACATAATTTTTCTTTCCAGCTGTGATACTATTTGGATCTTTGCATTGCTCTTCTATTTCCTGCAATATTATCACTCCCTTCACTACTTCTACGAGGATTATGGCAAGAGCCCCAGGGAATTTGCATTATCTGAGATCTGACAGTCAGAAATTAACAACTGATCAGAAATATACTCAAACATTTACTGAAAGAGATCAACTACAAATAGTTAGAGATATCTAGAGGCTCAGTCTGATGTTTTACATTACTTCAAATGTTTAGGTGAGTAGCTCTGTGCCATCTGTGACAGCATCCTATCCTTTCCCTTCAAAAAAATTATCAAAACATTTAATTATTTATTTACTAGCTTATTTGTACTACTCATAAATGATAATTTTTATAATATATATTGCATGCAGTATATACTGTCTTCTCAACAGTAATTTCAGGATAAACAAATAATTAAATATTCATATTAAATAGAGGAAAGGCTAAAAATACATAATAATGTATTATGATATAGTATGAATGGTGTAGTACTTACGAGATTTGAGAAACGAATTATGTATCATTTAATTGCAGCCCAACCTTTGAATTTGTCTTTTATAGACAAAATTTGTTTATAAGACAAACAAATTTTGAAATATTTGTTTTGAGTGATTTGTGTAATTAAACTTCAATTCCAGTAAACAATCTGATTGATAAATATTTAAATTTGAACAGTCCTGGGCAACATTGCTATATTGATCATGTCTTCCATATCTTTAAACAGATAAATTAATTAAATTTAATAGAATAATTAAATTTATTTATTTTATTCTAGTTTTACAAACATTTTATATCATAAAAAGTTAATTTAGCAAACGTCACAAATATAATCAATCAAAATATTTTTCACATAAAATAAGCAGAATATTAAATCCTTATTTCTAAATAAATGTTTAGGCTGATTATGGCTTAAGATCAAATGAAATAGATAACAAAGTACCTAGCACAATTCATGCAAAATAGTACTACTTGTGAGTCTTATTTATTTATTTATTTATTTATTTATTTTATTTTATTTTATTTTATTTTTTGAGACGGAGTCTTGCTCTGTCGTCCCAGGCTGGAATGCGGTGGCACAATCTCAGCTCACTGCACCCTCTACCTCCTGGGTTCAACAATTCTCCTGCTTCAGCCTCTGGAGTAGCTGGTATCACAGGCATGCGCCATCACACCCGGTTAATTTTTGTATTTTTAGTAGAGACGGGGTTTCATCATGTTGGCCACGCTGGTCTCAAACTTCTGAGCTCACGTGATCCACCTGCCTCAGCCTCCCAAAGTGCTGGAATTACAGGTGTGAGACACTGCGCCTGGCCCACACATACGTATTTATACACATAAATATTTACAGTTGTCTTTTGTGTGTGTGTGTGTGTGTGTGTGTGTGTTCATTTACACTTATGGTTACATTTTAAATGAAAATAATATGTGAACTGCATTATGTATGACCTAAATTGTTTGTGAAAACGCCTAATGTGGAATTTTTAAACAATTGTGAACATACTGAAAGACTTACTAATTGTCTGTCTTACAGCTGCAGACTAACTGCTAAATTGATATAATATGGCTATAATATAGCTAAGCAGAAAGTTGTTTCTATTCTTTTTTAAAAAAGAATATTTGTGATAAAGACATATGTAGGATCAAAACAAAACTTTTCCTCACAGTTTTTAAGAGCAACTAGACTTATCTTTTAGAAATACAAATCAACCAATATTGTCAATTTCATTTCAACATTTAGATGAGTCTTGCTCGGTCGCCCAGGCTGGAGTGCAGTGGCGCGATCTCAGCTCACTGCAACCTCCACGTCCCGGGTTCAAGCGATTCTCTTTCCCCAGGAGTAGCTGTCATAACAGGCGCACGCCACCATGCCCTGCTAATTTTTGAATTTTTGGTAGAGACGGGTTTCACCATGTTGGTCAAGCCGGTCTCAGACTGCTGACCTTGTGATTCACCTGCCTCGGCTTCCCAAAGTGCTGGGATTACAGGCATGAGCCACCGCGCCCAGCCTGAAGAAGGCTATTTACCAGCCCCAAAAATGTGGAAAAATACTTAATTTTTAGAAATTGAATGTCAGATCATTTAGTCACTTGAGATCTTTTCAGGATATATATATATATATATATATATATATATATATATATATACACATACACATAGCTGTTTGAAAACAAAAAGAAATCAAAGTCCTGGACACCAGACAGTATTTCAACAAATTAATAATATGATGGCAAAGAAAGTTCATTTGGATTATATATCAAGCAAAAAGAAACTTTTGTAAACACACTTTGGTATGAAATAGTGTTAAAAAATTAAAATTTCATTGCTGTGAGTGGTATGACACATGAGTGTAACAGAGTGAGCATCAGTGTGCACATTGAAAAACAATAAGTAAGTTAGAAGTATGTCAGCTCTTTTCATTACTCCATGCATCTATCATAGCTTTATTTGTGGTACATTAGAATTCATTTGCTTTTTTAAACTAAATAAATAACGTATTTGTGAAAGTAACTCAACATAAAAAGTCTTAAAATGCCATTGAAGTCATTTTGATGCCATTAGGATATAGAGTATGGAAAGAAAAAATGGGACATGTTGTATATGTCTTACCTGTAATGTAAACTCTATTAATTAAGCTCTAATGTTATACATTGATTAATAATAATAAGACACTGAAAATAAACTTTAAAGTAAAACTTCAACCAGCCATGTATAAAATGCACATGTCTTCCCATAGAGCTTGTAGTCAGGCCAGACTTTGGCCCCACGTGAATACATTGTCAGCTTGTCCTGAAGTTATTTATTGGTACAATAAAGAAACAAACAAAAAATGCAGCCATGCTTTCAACAAAGGTCAAATTAATGGTGAAAATGGAATGAGCACCTGGACCCAACTGTTAGAAACCTTAAAAACTAATGTGACAGTCAAATTATCAAAATGTAGTAATTCAAATCATTTTAGTGGACACAAATCAGTGAGTGGCCAGGACAGAATTGTCTGGAAAGTTTATAATACACACCCAAGAAATGAGGAAGAAAACAATATGCTGCTGTTTCGAAGTTAACCAATTGGAATACAACATGACAGTGCATAATATAGAAACGTCCCAGTGATTTATCATTGAATATTCTATGTTGACAGGTAGATTAAATAAACAACATGTTACAGTTTGGAGTTGGCCATTAAGAAAGGAAATACGCTAAATGAATTTGAAATTAATGTTATCAACATGAGGCTTCGGGAGAATTGGAATTTAACCAATTGACAAATAGAGTCCTCTGTTGGTGCAGAAGCAGAACAGCATACATTAAAATGAGAAAGAAAGTTTAGCAAAGAAGGAGCCAAGAGTTAACAAATGAAAAGCGTGAGCATTTAGTTGTACATCTTTCCCACTAAGCAGACAGCTATTAAACCCCCGGCCACTATCTCAAAGTAATGCCTATGCTTATAGCCTATAGTCACATATATGACCAGGAAAAATGTAAAGTTCTTGTCCAAATCCTGGACAAATATTATATATCAGAGTAAGATATTTTAGTAGTTTTATAAATGATATGTGTTTATTAAATGAGATATGGATAGTAGGGGAAAAATATTTGTTTGAGAGATTTACCCTTAGCAAGGAACAAATAATTCAAGATCTATTGTGCAAGAAATATTGTACGTAGACTTCCTTCCTTCCTGTATAAGCCTATTTGAATTGGGTAGACAGATGGATGGCTAAACTTTTTAAATAATGCTTAGTGAAACTGAAAAACGTGTTGCGGTGCTATTTCACAATGGTAAGATAGCTATTTAAATTTATCACATCAATGTAATAAATAAAGAAATGCATTGCACGAAACTATAATTATTTTCTCAAATGATAAGATACATTAGAATAAAACAAAAAATTAGCTTAAGAAAATATTTAAAATATTTATAATCTGTAATGTTAATCGATAGTAACTTAATTGGAGCAACATTAGAATAGAACCTAAACTCTGAATACTGTTCTTATTTTAATGCCAGGAAAATAAATAATTCTGTCCCTGTTTTAATGTTTGTGGAGATGGGCTAATGCATGTATTTACTTTAGATGATATGTACCAATAAAATTATCTAAAATCATTGTAAAACTATGAATCTCCACTGAGAAATGTAAAGCTATAATAGTAACTAAATACTTAAGAAGTTACAGCATGACCTTCCATGAGGTCAGTAATTATTACAATACATCAAGATACTTAGGTTTAAAAATAGTGATGTTAAATGTTAAAACATTGCCATGACTATAATTACTAAAGTTGTGAACAAGTATTGTTTGATTATATACTTTAATATACACAGGATTTTATTGTGAAAGAGACACTCTAGAACAATCCATCTAAATATAAATGTATAGTTCTATTAAAAGAGATATGAAATATAACACTCCGCATCCATTATATTAGTATAGGTTTTTAATTTTAAAAACTTGAAATATCTGATATTTTGATAGTTGGGGATATTTTAATGGACTACATGCTTTTAAATAATATAATCTGCAGCTAGGGAATTTTTATAATATGTTTCAATAAGTCTGCTCAACAGGTATGGTAAGTATGAGTAGGAGTTCATCTGAATTAATAAAAACGCATTATACTCGTACTTCAAGTATGGAAAAGAAAGTGTGATCAAAGAATTGAAATTGTTTCTTTATAATTATATGTTAGTTTTTAGATGTAGGATTTATGCTACTTAGCTTATTCACATTCATTAAAACCTATTTATATAACACATGTTACCTGTACATGTCCCATTTTTTGTTGCAATGGAAGAAATATATTGTAAAAATCTAAGGTTTGGGGCTTTCCTGTCTTGTGCCATTAGACTATAGGACAATATTTCCTATGATGAGAAAATAATAGAATATAATTCTGAAGGCGATATATGTTGCAATGGAATATAGTTAATTTTTAGAGTGATAACTTTGATTCCTCCCTCAGAAGTTTATCTTTACGCTTCATGAGTAAACCGCAAAATGTCTTTGCAAAACCCTAATTGCTGACTTGTGACAAAAATTTTGGCTGAGGTTCACATAGAAATAAAACATCAAAACAAAAACTTGACCAAGCAGCGGAATGAATGCCTTCCCATGATTTAAGAAAATATACTTTTTTTTTTTTTTTTTTTTTTTACTTACCAACACCTAAACTAGAAAGATGATGAATTTGGTGTGGTATTTTTTAATCTCTATTCCTTCTGAACTATTTACATAATATCAGAAATAAGGATCTATTGGTTTCATTTTAGGCATAAAAATTAAGTACATGACAGGTAAGTCTGATATCCCATTTCAAACTGGGATTTATTTAGAAATTCGCACTTTCGGCCGGGCGCGGTGGCTCAAGCCTGTAATCCCAGCACTTTGGGAGGCCGAGACGGGCGGATCACGAGGTCAGAAGATCGAGACCATCCTGGCTAACACGGTGAAACCCCGTCTCTACGAAAAAATACAAAAAAACTAGCCGGGCGAAGTGGCGGGCGCCTGTGGTCCCAGCTGCTTGGGAGGCTGAGGCAGGAGAATGGCGTGAACCCGGGAGGCGGAGCTTGCAGTGAGCTGAGATCCGGCCACCGCACTCCAGCCTGGGCGACAGAGCCAGACTCAGTCTCAAAAAAAAAAAAAAAAGAAATTCGCACTTTCCATGACATTTAAACTTTTATAAAGCCTATTTGGAGACAATAACGTAAGAAAAAAACACACACACAAGAATTTGCTTAAGTAGAGATATTAACTCAAATTTAAGTAATAGTTGGGAAAATTAGGGAAAACTGTTGCTTAACCACTGGAAAATATTTATTGCAGTTCTAAACCCATGATATGTCATATAAATCTTTTAAGGCATGCAGGTAAAAGAAGTATCTTGTTGATTGCCTAGGGTTCAAAAATCACTACCATGTATTCTCATCAAGAAACAATGGGAAAATTATAGGTTTTCACAAAAAGATAAGAAAATTGATGCTCCGAGTTTAGGAAATCATGAGTATTAAACCTAGAAAGGACACAAATTTTTGATGTCAGTGTCATTGATACTACTCATGGACATTGGGAATTTGACTAAGTGTTCTAGCAGGAAAATTTAGTGATAGAATGCCCTTAAGAAATAAATATGCTTTTCTATCTGGTGAGAAACAATCTTATATTAACAATTATGCTTTAGTAAAAAACAAACTTAGGTGATAGGAAGATCTGGAAATCAAGTAGTCACACTGTAAAATCAACAAAGCATGCAAATTAGGAAGGAGATGTTATAGCCAGATTAAAAAAAAAAAAAGAAAAAATTTAAAACATTTAAAATTATATTTAGATTATAGAATGTACACAAAATAAATGCAAAACTTAATTTTGCATTTTGCAATAGCTATGAAGTAAATGGATCCTGATTTTTGTCCCAAATTTGAGAGTGGTGATACTAATGCCAGTGAGTCCTAGTCATTAGCATAATTTAACACATATTATATGATTGAGAATTTGTGGGGAGATAAGTTTTTAGGAAACTGAGCTTTTCTTTAATTCTAATACTTGATGAACCACCAGAGTTAAGAAAGACAAATAAAATAGTTGATATGAAAATTTTCTGAAAAGTTAAAAGTGTCATGCAAAGCTAAAGTATTTTTTTTTAATGAGCTGGGTTTTACCTGTCCATGAGTCCCTGTGGTTTGTCAGTGATCACTTAATTTCACTGAGCAACCTATTGCATCTTATGTTGACATGATCAGAAGTCAGCGTTATATTCAATATAGTTTTCCATAAAGTGGGTGGGTTACAACTAAATGAAAAAGCAACTATAATGGAGTAAGCATTTCTTCAAGCATATTTTACAACTTCACTGCTGTTCAAAATATTTTCTACTCTTCCATATTTGTCCCTTGGGCTTCAGCTAAAAAAAAAACAAAAAACAAAAAACAAAAAACTTTATTTAAGTATAATGTGTTCTATCAGTGGTGGTTATTGGATTGCTTTCTTTACATAACTACCAACAAGAAAGTCTTGGTATATAAAATAAAATATTCTTTCATGCCAAGGCATAATTACTCATGCAAACTAAAGATGTAATTCAAAGTTTTGGCTAAAAGTGACTATATTTGCAAAGTTCCAAAAGTTAAAAAAAAGTAAAGCTAAATGATAAAAATCATTAGTTGATGATGTTTACAGTTTTACTTTTTAGTTACTTTAGCAGATGCAATATTGGCTTATTTTCACAGTAAATTAGATATGCAATTACTAGAAGCAAGAAATACATTTACATTATGTAAAAATGGTCAGCATAAGATTAATTATGAGCAGAGAACTAAACATGTGCCAATGTTGAAATAGTTATCACCATGGGGACATTCAGATCCAAATGATTAAATTAGCCTTTTGGCTAGATGATAACTACTTGCCAGTCATCAAATTAGTAAAATGCTGAAATTAAGAATCATGGCATTCTTTAAAATAAAAACGCTGATACCAATATTTTATATCTTTATTGTACACATTTGATTTTCTTTATCCATTATGAATTCCCCTTTACTACTTTATTAATATACATATTAAATTCTTATAAGAAAAATCACAAAGTTTGTGTAGTTTCCTATGACCAGGCTTCACAGTTCTGCTAAGAGGTTTAGATCAGTAATATTTGGTTCAACTTAGATCAAATGCATATTTTAGTTTTGATCAATTACACCTTGCATACATTTGCTTTTCCTTGGTCTTTTGAAAAATATTTTGTATATGTGACACTGAAGCCAAGTTGAAATAAACTATGACCTTTATTACAACTCTGAAAGCCTCAACCATGTCTCTGATCTTCAGTGTAATACCTTCAGCAGCCACAACCTCTGATAAATTTGTTCTATGAATTATTGCATCACATTAGAAATAATAGATATGCTGTCATTAAATCAGAATTATGCTTTTACAAAATAAATGACTCCATTCGCTCTAACAAAGTTAGATGAAATATAGAAAACTCAATTCACATTTACACTCTACAATGTATCCTTACCAGTGTTATACTGATTTTTACTTAAATACAAATTTTGAAATTTTACAAAGGAAATATTCCAAAATCAATACATTTAAAAATATAACTCTCTTTCAATCATTCCAAAAGATAAATCACTTTCTATTTATTTATGAAATATTATTGATTGTTTACCATAAAGAACTTACCATAGAGAGTTTTTTCTAGGATCTGAGATATACCAAATTTCTCCCATTTGGAATGGAAACATTTACCCAAAGCTTGTACCCCCATTTTTTCTTGAAAGTAACTAACCTGTTTTTGATTTTACGGGCTCATCAGAAGGGACTTGCCTTGTCTCAGATGAGACTTTGGACTTGTACTTTTGGGTTATTGATGGAATGAGTTAAGACTGGGGATTTGGAAGAAGGCATGATTGGTTTTGAAATGTGAAAAGGACATGAAAGTTGGGAGTGGTCAGGGATGGAATGATACGATTTTGCTCTGTATCCCCACTCAATCTCATCGTGAATTATAATCCCTATGTATTGGAGGAGGAACTTGGTGGAAAGAGATTGGGTCACAGAGGAGGTTTCCCCCATGCTGTTTTCATGATAGTGAGTGAGTTCTCATGACAGCTGATGATTTTAAAGTGTGGCACTTCCCCTGATGTTCTCTCTCCTGCCACCTTGTGAAGAAGGTGCTTACTTCCTCTTTTGCCATGATTCTAAGTTTCCTGGGGCCTCCACAGCAATGCATGACCATGCATCAATTAACTATCTTTTCTTCAGAAATTACTGAGTCTCAGGTAGTTCTTTACAGCAATGTTAAAATGGACTAATACATGAAGGAATGAGAAGAATAAAAAGTTATAGCAGCGGCTTACATGTAAGCAAATATAAGAACATGCTTGGAGCTTACTGAGACAAGAGAGACTGCAGGAGGACCAGGATAGCAGCTGTGTGCATTCAGAATTCTGTTTGGAACATATAACTTTGAAGCTTATTTTAAGACTAGAAAATAGTAGTATATAGTACAAGAACAGACATATAGACCAATAGAACAGAACAGAAAACTCAGGAGTAAAGCCTCACACCAAAAACCATCTAATCTTCGACAAGGCTGACAAAAATAAGTAATGGGGTAAGGACTTCATATTCAATAAATGGTGATGGGATAACTGACCAGCTATATTCAAGATAATGAAGGTAGACTCCTACCTTTCACTACCTACAACAATTAACTCAAAATGGGTAAAAGATTAAATGTAAGACCTCAAACTATAAAAAATCCTAGAAGACAGACTAGGAAATACTGTTCTTGACATGGGCCTTGTCAAATAATTTTTGGCTAAGTACCCAAAAGAAACTGCAACAAAAATAAAAAAAAGACAAGGGGGACTTAAATAAACTAAAGAGCATCTGCACAGCAAAAGAAACCATCAACAGAGCAAACAGACAACCTATAGAATGGGAGAAGATATTGGCAAACTATGCATCTGAAAATGGCCTAATATCCAGAATCTATAGAGAACTTAGGCAAATTACCAAGCAGAATCCAAATAACTGCATTAAAATGGAAAAAGGACATGAACAGGCATTTCACAAAATAAGACATAAAAGTTGCCAATAACCATATGAAAAAATACTCAGCATCACTAAATATCAGAGAAATTAAAATATAAGTTACAATGAGATACTATCTCACAGCAGTCAGAATGGCTATTATTAAAAAAGTCAAAAAACAACAGATGCTGTCAAGCCCATGGAGAAAAGGAATTGCTTATACACTGTTGATGGGGATTTAAATCAGTCCAGCCACTGCAGAAAGCAGCCTAGATATTTGTCAAGTACCTTAAAATAGAGTTACTGTTTGACCTAGCAGTCTCATTACTGGGTATATGCCCCAAATAAAATAAATTCTTCTACCAAAAAGACATCTGCACTCATAGGTATATTGCTGCACTATTCACAATAGCAAAGGCATGGAGATAACCCAGGTTCCCATCAATATTGGATAAAGAAAATATGGTACATATGCATCATGCAATACTATGCAGCCATACAAAAGAATAAAATCACGTTCTTTGCAGAAACTTTGCAGATGGAGCTGGAGGTAAAAATCCTAAGCAAATTAATACAGAAACAAAAAGCCAAATATCACACGTTCTCACTTATAAGAAGGAGCTAAACACTGAGCACACATGGACTTAAATCTGGAATCAATAGATTCTGTGGACTACTAGAGGATTGGGGAGTGGATTTTAAAACTACCCGTTGGGTACTGTGCTAAGTACCTAGGTGAAGGGATTCATACTCCAAAGTTCAGAATCACACAATATTCCCATGCAACAAATCTGCGCATGTACCTTCTATATTTAAAATCAAAGTTGAAAATTTCAGAAAAGACATAAAATAGTAATATAATAGGTAGTTGGATAATGAAACTGGATTTGAGAATAGAGGTTCAGGCCGGAAATACAAATCTGAAAGCCATGATTGCAGAGAGTAAAACCAGAGGCCAGATAAGATCACTAAGAAAAGGAGTACAGAAAGACCACAAAACAAACAGATAAATGAATGTATGACCATTCTGAACACAAAACTTTGAACATGCCAAACATTTTAAATTATGAAAATGAGGAGTAATCAACAAAAGGATTTTAACTTAAAGCTATTTGCCGGTAGAGTTAGACAAAACAAGAGTAACAAGATGAAGAGAATCAACATTGTCAAATGGTAAAAATGGGTCAAATATTGACACTTACAATAGAACTTTCCATGAAATGCTGAGATTTTTTCCATGAAAAATACCATAGAATATGAATTTAAGATAAAAAGAAAAGAAATATATTTGAAATCAAAATTTGAAATCAAAATTCTATAGACAACTCTTCTAAGGACTTTTGCTATAAAGGGGACTAGAGAAGTAGTGCAGAAACTGGAAAGAAACATGGGTGAAAAGCATTTTGACAGGTTGTGTTTTGTTGTACTCAAGAAACAGTTTGGTTTTGAGCAATCAATATACCAGAAGGTAAAGAAAATGTCTAAAGATGAGGTTGAAGACATAAGTCATGACTGTGAGTTCCACAGAGCACAATGAAAGTGTCTTAGGAATTAGTGGCAAGTAGGAAATGGATATAGAAACAGATTGAGGAGAGTTGATTAGAGGAGGGAGGGAAGGAAAGATGAACAGGCAGGTCTGGTAATAACTTTCCTTTTCAAATTGTTTCCATTTAGCATAATTAAATCTTCAACTTCAGAAACTTTTTTTTTTTTTTTTTTTGACAGGGAGTCTCACTCTATTGCTCAGGCTGGAGGTGCAATGGCACTATCTTGGCTCACTGCAACCTCTGCCTCCCGTGTTCAAGCAATTCTCTTGCCTCAGCCTCTCCAGTAGCTGCAATTACAGGCATGTGCCACCACGCCCGGCTACTTTTGTATTTTTAGTAGAGACGAGGTTTCACGATGTTGGTCAGGCTGGTCTCGAACTCCTGACCTCAAGTGATGTGGTCCATACACCTCAGCCTCTCAAAATACTGGAATTACAGGCATAGGCTACTGTACCCAGCCAAGATAAATTTCTGTTTCTTAGTTTTTAACTTACTTGTTAACTATACTAATACTAATACTAAAAATATACTAATACTAATACAAGGAGTGTGATTTAATATCAGTGATATAAATTGTTTCAGTAGCTATAGCTGAGTTGTAGCATGGGTATAATAGAGGTGTCAGAAGCTGGTATTTCGTGAAAATAAAAAGTGCCTTAGTATAATTTTTTAATTGCTTATGAGAGTTATGTCTTGCATTTATTTTTTTTTTATCTTGTTCAGCATCTAGACTATGTTAAATTTCTAATTTTAAGGCTCAGCTTAGCAGCAGATAGTTGACATTTCCAGGAAAATATTGGGGATAGGATTTCAGATAATCTGCAGGATGAGATAAAATCTAGGCATCAAAATATCAGAGTATGACGATGACATATACACTTAGTGACATGTCTGTAGGATATGGCTTTGTAAAATAAATCTGCTACAGATAGTTCAACCCTTTGGGATAAAAGGAAGTCTGACTTCAGTAGCCCAGTCAAATGTCACCAGCACACTACATTTGTTAAACAGCATCAGGGAGATCATGCAGGACCTTTAAGGATAAGTGCAATTAGGGCAACTGAAACAGGTTATTAAACAAGACCAGGATTCATAAAAGCAAAGCTCCTGTAATGCATTAAGTTGTAGGACTAAAGCATTATCTCATTTTGCTCAAACTCTTCTGTAAGCTGAATCTGTATTTTGGAATTCTCTGCTCCAGTTTTTTATAATGTATTTACAAAAAATAATCTCCTCTGCCTATTAGTTTTTCAGTATTTCCATTCACATGGAAATCATTTTTTTTTTTTTTTTTTTTTTTTTTTGAGACGGAGTTTCGCTCTATCGCCCAGGCTGGAGTGCAGTGGCCAGATCTCAGCTCACTGCAAGCTCTGCCTCCCGGGTTCACGCCATTCTCCTGCCTCAGCCTCCCAAGTAGCTGGGACTACAGGCGCCCGTCACCACGCCCGGCTAGTTTTTTTTTTGTACTTTTTAGTAGAGACGGGGTTTCACCATATTAACCAGGATGGTCTCGATCTCCTGACCTCGTGATCCGCCCGTCTCGGCCTCCCAAAGTGCTGGGATTACAGGCTTGAGCCACTGCGCCCGGCCGGAAATCATTTTTAATCTCCAAAGTAATTTTAGACCAGTTAAAATGACAGCTAGATTTTTTTTTTTTAATTTAACACAAAAGGTTGTCTGTAACAGTAAACATTTAATATCAATCAATTCTGAAAAAAAAACATAGAATTCATTCTCCTATTCTTTAAATCCTATTATAAATGTAGAATTATAAAACAATTTACTACAGTTGGACAAATAACAAGAATATAAAAAATAATCCAGAAATAGATGTCAATATATATTAGAGATAATGCTAAAATGACACTTAAATGAGGGAGAAAATGACTAGTTATTTGGAAATAAAATAAAACTCATTTCTAGCTTGCTCCTACATCAAAATGTATTCCAGATGGATCAAATTTTTAGCATACAAATGTAACTGTGAAAATAGAAACAGAAATATGGGTAAATATTTTCTAATGTTAGAGAGGGGAATATCTTTATAAGCATAACAGTAGTCAAAAAGGAAAAGGTGACACATTTTTATACATGAAAATTTAAAACTTTTATATGATGGAAGTAGTACCATAATTTTAAATAAAACAAGCAAACAAAAAATTATGAAATTTATTTTCAGCTCACATGACAAAAGATAAATATGCTTAACATTAGAAAAGCAGACTAATAAAACAGATTTGAATAATTTCATATATATCAGTCAATAATACGTAAGCAAATTAGCGCCCCCACTAACTATTGTGATACCCTGCTGTGAATTAGAACAAAGCCTTTCTTTGCCAGTAGCTAAAGCTCCCATCACCACGCACAGCTTGGGAAAATGTAGACTGCGTTTTAGCTCTACGTCGTCTTCTCAGCCTGGGTATTATAATGGTCCTGAAAAAGTTGTTCAACCTCTTCCATAATTCAACAATGAATGTCAAAACAATATGTTTCACCTGTCATATTAAAAAGATGAAAATATTTGGTAATGCTACATATTGGTGAGGTTGTTGGAGAGCAGGCATTCTCAGCTTGTGTAGATGGTAGAATAAATAGGTGCAATTGAAGGGCATTTTGGTAATATCTATCAAAATTAAAATTAAAAAACATATTATTAGATTTAGCCATCCATATACTTCCTATATATATAATCTTATATGTACGCAAATGCTTGTGGGGCAATGCAGCATTTTACACCATTGTCCTTAAAAGCAAAGATTAGAAATAAACTATGTATCAATAGAGGGTCAATTGAATAAATTATTCAGTAGAATTCTATTGACAGTATATGTGCTTGTGTGTGAGGGGGTGTAATTTCCATATAATTAAATTCTACTATTTTTTTTAAAAAGGGTTTTGGAAGCCCATTTTGTATTTTAGAGTGTAAAATAGAAGGAACAAAACAGCAAATTTGTAAAATGCAATCTATTGTAGACTTAAAAATATTCCAATTTACTTTACAAGGGAATACTTAATAGAATTACCATAAAAGGAACTATTTAAAAGCCTGCCATGGAAGGAATATGCTTTTACAATGTTAATTTTGATTAGTGTAAGGCAATATTTCAATTTCATATTCCAGTGATAGAATCATGGCATTGTATAATATTACATATTGCGTTGCTTTTCTTTTCTTTTCTTTTCTTTTTTTTTTTTTTTTTTTTTTTTGAGATGGAGACTCACTCTATTTCCCAGGCTGGAGTGCAGTGGCACTATCTCGACTCATTGCAAGCTCCGCCTCCTGGGTTCACACCATTTTCCTGCCTTAGCCTCCCGAGTAGCTGGGACTACAGGCACCCTCCACCATGTCTGGCTAATTTTTTTCTATTTTTAATAGAGATGGGGTTTCACCATGTTAGGCAGGATGGTCTCGATCTCCAGACCTTGTGATCTTCCCGTCTCAGCCTCCCAAAGTGCTGGGATTACACCCGCGAGCCACCGCGCCCCGCCCTATTGCATTTCTATTTTGCATGCTTCCTTTCATTTTTATGAATAAGGTTTTCAAAACTAAAATTAACCAAATGACATAAAAACATGTCAAAAGAGTAAAACACTTTCTTTTATAAATGGATATTACAAATGATTCCTATATGTGAAAAAATAACACATATTTTACCTACAAATTTTTATATCCTAGCTATGTTATACATTTAGCAGCATATATCTAACTAGTATAAAGACTGTCTCTGACTTCATTGGGATGTCCCTTTATCTCTTACTTGAATCCCTGACACATCAAACCTACCTCACTTTTTTTTAGCCATGATCTTACAATCCGTTTTCCAGATTTCTAGAGCGACTTTCCTAAAACATACATATCATCTTGTTATTCTCTCTTTAAGCACCTTCACTGGTTCTCAACAGCCCTCTGATCCCTTCTACTGGTCTAGTTTTGTGCTCTGGGCTCTTGGAGATCAGGCCCTGGCTTATATCTCTCATCTCAGTATCTTGGAGATCAGGCCCTGGCTTATATCTCTCATCTCAGTATCTTGGAGATCAGGCCCTGGCTTGTATCTCTCATCTCAGTATCTTCACCTTGTGGACTAAGAATGTCCTGCTTTTCTGAGCTACTGCATATGAGATTTACTCTCTAGGGCAGACTAGCTCACTTCTGGGCTCAGTCATTGCTACTCTTTTGGCCTAGGAATTGTTTTATCCTCTTTGCCATCACCTCTTCCACATCCCATAGGTAATCCTTACCTATCATTTTAAGTTCATCTTCATGTCACCACTCAGAGAAGCCTTTGTTGACCGGCACATACCTGTCGGGTGAAACACTTTCCCAGGTTTTCTGGGATCCCACTTTCAAGCTGTAGTGCAACACATACCACTGTGTATAATTGTGTATTTACCTGACTTCCTGACTTTCTCCTCGGCTGGAATATAAGCTCTCAGCAGCAGGAACACTTTCATGCGTGTCTGTATTTCTAGAAACTTGCAGTGTGCATGACCAGTAGTATGTACAAAATAAAAAATATGTTAAATAAATTAATCATTCATTATATAACACTTCATATGCTCATACAAAAGTTCAAAGGAGACATATTAAAGATAAAAAAGAAGTAGAGAAATATTTTTCAAAGTAAAGTCAGAAAACTTCAGATGTGAGGGATTTTCTTGGACAAATAATGTTGGAGAAGCTGTACATAATGCCTTCCTACTTAAATTCAAAATGCATCCTACCATATAAAACTTGCTTTCTTAAAAGTCCAGAATTAAAGAAAACTTAACTTTGTTTAAATCAACCTCAGACATTAATTTTTACAGTTTTCTATGGTGCGTCTATTGGCATATTTTAGAATTAATAGAGGTAAATGCACTTTGGGAAGTTCTTCATTTTGGTGAAGCATGACATTTATTTTTCATACATAGAAATAACTAGGAAGGGAAATGTGATGTTTGTCTTGATTAATTAAGAAATAAATATCTCAAGAGGGCCAATTTTGAATACATATTAAAAGAACATATACATGAAGCAAAACATATTTAGCAACGTATAATGAAGTATTAACACCTCTGACACATATTTTTATATCTTGTTTATCACTGTCTATACCAAACATAAGTGATGAAGCCCAATGAGGATACATGTCTATATCCTCAAAATTCTTAGAACTGTGTTAGGAAATTTGCTCTTTTGTTACATGGTGCTGGCTTTTACTTCCTCGTCCTCATTTTTATTATTTCAGTATCTTAGCTTATAAAATTAAATAAAATGTTGGTGGAGGTTGTAAGGATTCTGTTTCAAGTAACATGCATACATGTTACTGACAACCAATTTACATCAGCATTCTTTAATTAATAGTCCTATATTAGGCAAATGTTCTATTTCCCATATCCGTAAGATTAAAAAGCAATTTAAAAACTAACAGTGTGATTGAGATTTTTGACTACACTTATTCTGCTTGAGATAATTGATGAATATCAAATAGAATAACAAATAGAATAGAGTAACAAATAAAACAAATAACCCAATCTTATAAATCCTTCTGTCATGGAGGAAGAGGCATGATGTGGGAGAGGCGTGATGTCAGCTTGGAGAGTATGCAGTCAAATTCTTGTTCAAGAGTAAAGAATGAAGACATTAATGTATTTTCATGGAGAATGGGACAGAAGAGAATGAACAAGATAAATTTAAAAAGTATGGGGTAAGATTTAAAGAAAGAAAACTAAAAAATATGTGAGACTATTTTGGTTGGAATAATTTCTCTGATCTGCTTGTGCTGTGAGTCTCAGTGTCATTATGGAGATTGTAACGTATTTCAGATTAACATTATGTAGCATTATCAACACAGAGATATTTCAAGAAATATTGAGAAGAGCATATTCTTGGAAACAGGTCAGCAGTCATGCATTTTAAGGTTGCATTAGAATTTGCTTTCACAAGCCTTATTTTCAATAAAGATAATATTAATTTTGTTAATGTTTGCAAAATTTGATTTATGTAGTTCCTTAACAACAAATGAGGGTTTTTTTGCTCTTTTCATGTAGTATATATTTTATTAGTTTCATATAGTATATATTATATTAGTTTTTACTAATACATTTTCATATTATGAAGACAATTTAGGAAGAATCTTCCTTTTGATATTTGAATCACCTGAAATAACACAAACTGAACTACACATTCAAAAAATATTTCTAATCTGGATAACAGAAAAAAAAGACAAGTTAAATGGCAAAAAATATTTTCCTTTCTCACAGGTGGACATTGAAGTGGACCCAATTTGGTTTCCTTTTTAAAAGGTCTTCAAAAGAAAAGCTGTTTAAAACCTATTTGAAACAAATAAAAATTTGGTTTACTAAACTACTAGTCTCCATCACCATTTTCTCTTTTCTGTCTCTTTGTCTGTTTCTTACCTTGCTCTTTTCACAGGTCCCGTTGCACCATTTTCGTTGCCACTAGCAAATTTCCTTTACTTGCTCAGAAAGTGTAATTTTCTTTTAGTAGACCCAGGCTGTGAAGCTTTATTACGCTTTCCTTTACCTTTAAATCTGCGACCCTTTGACCTCCATTTGTTTAGGGATTCTTGCTGGTCTTCTATACTTTTTTTCAATGCTTCTTTTTTCAGCTCTCCTTCTAGTACTTTTCATCTCACTTCTTTGTTCCTTATTCGTAGGTTACCATTATTTGCATCTTTGGCTTTACCCAATGTTTCTTTTTTTTTTTTTTTTTTTTTTTTTTTTTTTTTTTTTTTTTTTTTGAGACAGAGTCTTGCTCTGTGGCCCAGGCTGGAGTGCAGTGGCCGGATCTCAGCTCATTGCAAGCTCCACCTCCTGGGTCTACGCCATTCTCCTGCCTCAGCCTCCCGAGTAGCTGGGACTACAGGCGCCCGCCACCTCGCCCGGCTAGTTTTTTGTATTTTTTTGGTAGAGACGGGATTTCACCGTGTTAGCCAGGCTGGTCTCGATTTCCTGACCTCGTGATCCGCCCGTCTCGGCCTCCCAAAGTGCTGGGATTACAGGCTTGAGCCACCGCGCCTGGCCTACCCAATGTTTCCTTGGCTTTTTCTTTAAATAGAATTATCCCCTCTTTTACTCCTCTGACAAAGTGTATCCATTTTATTTCACCATGATTTGAGAAAAGGATGTGTAAATCTTCTCTATAGGTCTGATCATCTAAGTCACCTGAAAATTTCAGCAAGCATCCAATCTTGACTTCTAGAGATTTCATTTCAGCATCTTCCTCATTTAGCTCTTAGTTTAGCTTACACTTTATTTGTTTTCTTTCTTCTTCTTCTTTTTTTTTTCAGAGTAATCTTCCTTGAAAAGTATTAGCAAGTCTGTGTTTTTGTGCTTCTGTCCAGAGGTATCTACAAACTTTTTAGCAGATTCAATGCTATCAAACATGGCAAAACTCAATCTCTTAAGTAAGTTATGCAATGTTCTTCCCATCTGAATATTTAGTGCTTAACCTTTGTCTTCTAACCATTCTTTTATGTCATCAAGAGTTGCATCAGTTGGGAAGCCTTTAATACAAACCGATCTGTTTTTGTTGTTGTTTTTACATCATTTTTATACTTATCAGTCACTTCACCGAAGGGATTGCTTTGAGACCTTCTGATTTTAGTTTTATCTTCACTGATTTCCATAAGTTCTGCCTTGGATTTGCTCAATGCTTCTACAATTACATTAAACACCATTGTTAGATGATTCAACCTGTTGAACTATCTCATCTCCAAAGGTACCCAGCCTTCATCCAGCTTGATCTGTTTCTTTAAGAATGTGTCCCATGGAATACAGAATCTCCAAAATAATGCTAAGTTTGATGACAGATTTTGGCCTTAAGGGCAGCCTCTTTTTTTTTCCATTATCATCGTTTTCTCCCATTGTGGCTATCTTTAAGGTCCCGGTCCTGCAGAGCCACACCACAGGCTCATGAACAGCAACAGCAATGTCTCCACCAATGATATTTTAATAATGGTCTCTGTTACATTAGATAATGAGTTTTGTGATTATATAAGCTGAATGGACAAATTTCAAAGTTATTGAACACTGGAGCATACATGTTTTATCTGTCAGTCCACAATCATATAATAATCTGTCAATAAATCTACATCTGTTGTTCAGTTATAATATGTATATTTATATGTGTATACATGTATGTATGTATTACTAAAGTTGCTATAGAAACATGTCTTTCGTTAGGATTACTTTTTAACAAGAGCAAATAAGTGACAGAAATGGAAACTATGATACATTTTAACAAATGTGGTTGAGAACTACCTGATTTTTTATACTCAAAGACACTCTATGAATAATTTACATCAGCTACTTTTGTTCCCATAACAACAGTTTTATAAATTACTGTGCATATTTTCAGGCAATGTTTAAATACTAAGGGAGATGCCTAGAAGATAATAAGAAAAATTCATAAAATAAAAAGAAAGTGATTTTATTATAATATTCTATACCTAGTAATTAAAGCAATACCCTGAAACTGATGTTTTAAGTAATAATAGTTAACACTGGTGAATTCTTAAAAGTGCAATTTTTATAACATCAGCTCAACAATTCCCAACTGGTTTCTTACAATCAGTTGAAAATTATTCCAAGTAGATTGAGCAAGGCATTTAGAAAAGGATGCTAACTATATTAAACTCTATTTTCAAATTAATGAAGCTAATTTACCATAATAAAATAATTGAGTGCTTTAATGATTTTTTCAATATACATTTTCAGAGTATTCCTTTATTTAATTGTTAAAAATAGAGATAATAATGTATCATTTAAAAAGTCTTACCAAATCCAAGTTTGATTCAGTTAATGGAATATTGACTGTCAGAAACCAAAAGCAATCATATACTTTCTGTAATTGCAGTCATTTGAAGAAAATATCACACTTTGATATTTATTTTCCCTGGGAATTTTGTATATATCAGCACCTGGAAATTAAACAGAAGCAAAATAAGTATTTCTCTGAACCTACAAAAGACAATTATTTGATTTTTTAAAAATTTTTGCTACAAACCCACAATTTGCATCAGAAAATGAGGAGTTTGCCAGAGTTTCCTAACTTTTTTAGGAGTTCTAGTTATTCTGACCATCGGCATTTTGAGTAAATCAACAGGATCAACTTATAGGTTGCGAATATAAAAATCTGTTTATATAAAGTCAGAGGTCACTACCAATCAGAACCAAGTATATTATATAGGTGAACTGATTTCTGAGGCCTACCTATTGATACTGACAGAAGACAGGGAAATTCTGGGTAGAAGACGGTGGTTCCCTGGCAAAGACTCCACCCTCAAGCCTGAAGACCCCTGGCCCCCAAATGAGGTCAGGAATTTTTGTTCGCAGGCCCAAAGAATTGCCTTTTTCCTGCTACACCCCCTATCCTGTGCCCATATTAACCCGAGACCTTAGTGGGCACAGACACAAGCAGCTGAACATCCAGAGGAACAGAGGGTCAGGGTGGCAATGCAGAGAAAGACAGAAGAGAAAGGATGTCTGGACACAGAAGGGTGTTCAGCCAGGGGCGGAGAAGAGTCTGAGCAGTGGGCCTCTGGATTCCAGGGGAAGACCACCTTCCTACTCCATCTTCTGTTTCTAGCTCCCCATCCATCTCCATCTAGCTGAGAGCAACCTCCACCACTCAAATAAAACCTTGCACTCATCCTTCCAATCCAAGTGTGATCCGATTATTCCAGTACACTGGGCAAGAACTCAGGCTGTCACACCGGTCCCCCTGCCCTTGTGATAAGGCAGAAGGTCTATTGAGCTAATTAACACAAGCCATCTACAGACAGCAAAGCTGAAAGAGCACACTGTAACACATGCCTGCTTGGGCTTCAGGAGTCATAGAAACCCACCTGTAGATGCTGCTGTGGAGCTGGAGCCCCAAAGCACTCTCCAGGGCCTCTGCACCTGACCCTCTACATGCTCCCCCTATAGGCTTGAGCGTCTGGGCAGTGAGGTGACCAAAGGAGTGAGCCACACCCCTATAGCACATCCTGCCAGGGAACTCTCCAGTTTCACTATCACAGAATCAAAGCAGAATAGATTCAGGAGGAACGAGTGAGAAGACAGATTTTGAAATCTTGGAGATGAAAAAGTTCTAAATGATTACAAGTGTGACTGATGAATAGCTAATGCAGAAGTCAAATGCATCTTAGCATTCCAGCACCATTTTGTTTTGTGTGTGTGAGTTGTCTTTCTTCTAACATTCTCAACAACAGAGGACATAGTGATTTGTTATTGTCAAGCTATACCATTCCACAAACAAAGTGCAGATGCAGGATGGCTGTGTAATGATGTGATAAATCAGTCAATTTGAAGCTGGCAGAATATCATTAGCATCGCTTTTATTTAATAGAGGAGAAGAGAGGCCTTTTGAAATTGATCTCTAGGTAATGACTAAAAATAATTGAGTTAATATTGAATTTTACATAGAATGATAAACTGCAAATCAGTAAAACTGCTAGTAAAAATATGAAACACTTTTAAATTTATTTTTTAGAAATTGTCCAAAAAGTGATATAAAATTCAAGTTAAATGGTGTATTATTCTGGGTTCTCCAGAAACAGACACAATTATACTATTATATACAGTATTATATTTAAATATACACATTTATATTCATATGAAAATATATGTGTTGTATTATATCTAATGAGGTATGTGTGTGTGTATGTATATAAATTACGCATATATGATTTCCTAGAAGGAACTGGCTTATGTGATTGTGGAGACAGAGCAGACAAGCTGCAGACCCAGGAGAGTATATGGTATAGTTCCAGTACAAGTCCAAAGGTCTGCGAACCACAGGAGGTGATGGTTTAAGTTTCTAGTCCAAGTTTGAGACTGAAGACAAAAGAAGATCAATATCCAAGATTGAAGATGATCAGGAAGGGAAAAATAATTCTTTCTTTATTCTATTCAGGTCTTCCACTGATTGTATGAGGCCCACCTACACTGGGGAGGTGAATATGCTTTACTTAATCTACTGATTCAAGTGTTAATTTCATCCAAAATCACTCTCACAGACATATCCAGAAATACTATTTCACCAAATATTTTGGCTAAAAACTTTGACCCAGTCAGGTTGACACATAAAATTATCCATCACATATAGCATGGTCTTATCACAGTATTTCACATTTCATATAATGCATATACTCTTATTAAGTGTTCTGAGCACATTTTTAACAATGTGGTACCAGTTGCTTAAATGATATTGTGCAAAACTTTTTTCCCCTTTTTATCACCAAAGTGTATTAATAATATTGTTAACTACCTGCCATAAAATATATTTTACATAGTTTCAACACTATAGAATCTCTAATCTGATGCCAATATTTATCTGATTTAATATTACATGCTGCTTGTATATACATATTTATAATTAATAAAATGTGTAGTGAAAGATACAGAAAGAGAGAAAAAGGAGCTACGTACTGTCGTTTCAAGAAGATTGTGCTCTAAGTGTTTTTTGTATTCTGCCAGTTATTTCAAACTTAGAATATAGTTAATAAAGCTAATTTACCATAATAAAATATGAAACAATGAGATACGAGGTTGTTGGTTTCAAAATAGTACCACAAAAACAAATTTAATCCATGTTGTAGCTAAACAGAAATACTGTTAGCACCAAGTTCTAACTCTCATTCATTATTTTATCTATGGAAAATGCATGCAGGGCTATGCGTTTTATTTCATATTTAATTTAGGTAGTGTCTTTGTCTGCAAAGTTAGAGAGCCCTCTAAGATTGAAAGCAATGTTCCTTTTATTCTAAATTGTTACTACTGTATACTTCAGTTGATTTAATGGAAAAAAAACAAAAGCTGGAATTGGAGCTATGGCATGGGTAGGGATTTCCTACATTTGTTTTGGATTACCTTCTCTTGGTATCTAACAGAAGATGAGTATCTCTAATTAATGACATCATGTACTCTGCTAAAGGAGCAGAATCAAAACTCTTGTACTGGACAGCAGCTGCCACCTCCGTAACTTATTTTGCTAAGATGATTATGATTAAACTCCATGTAACTAGGAAAGATAATACAGTGGGCAATAGATCTACACATCTAATAAGTAGGTAAAAGAAATTTATAAAAAAGTGTTGTAAAAGCAAACAAAAATCCTGTTTCCAATGAGCCCTGCTTCTAGTGATAGGAACAGAAGAAACACTCCATAAGTAGCTTTAAACATCTTCTCATACTTTGCATTATTGCAGTGTTCATCTATCTTGCTGAGGTGATATATTGAGACTTGTCTTTGACTTTTTACTTGAACAATGACAAGTTGGAAGTGCAGTAGCTGACAAGCTGAAGTCTTCAACAAATCCTTTTTATTGCATTCTCCACCGGATGCGTCGTGCCTGGAGAGAGGATACTTGACTTCCCGTGACTGTATTGGGGAAAGATAAAGGAGTTTTTGAGTCACTACAGGAATTTAGTTCCTGCTATTTTCTTCATATACCTACTGTTTAGACTGATACTAACAGTATTTTAAACCATTTAAATGATTTTGAAAAAAAAATTGCCTTCACCGATCTTCGTCATGTAACTTAGTTACCATGAATTGATAACATCATGTAATGAATTATTTTTAACTAAAGAATCAACTCAGAGCAGAAAGTTGCACTGGAATTTATATTTTAATAGCTGGCAATGGCGGCAAAGTGTGAGGGAACTAGCAAAACATAGAGATATAATTGTTTCCTTAAAAGATGTGAGATTTAGAAAACAAAAGAGACCCTCGAGCACTCAGGGTTCTGATAGATGATACAGATCCCAGGCCCAGGATGGGCAGTAACTTCATTTGACCAACTAGACTGGGATACAATAAAAGATTGATGTCAGGACAGCAAATAGCTGTAAATCTTAAGTAAAAAAAATGTTCATGATCAAGTAGCTCTGGCTTTGTATATAGTCATTGCTGTCTATTTTTATTTGGTTGAGAGATTGCCTGGATTACACGCTTGTCAATTATTGAATTTGAATATTTAAGTGTAAAAACAGAAACACGTATCATAGTAAATTTCAGTAAATCTTTTCTTCTCTTCCTCCTTAAGCATGTAGTAAACATGTTCAGGGATCTATGCTAACCACTTGCAGATGAATATATATGCATATATATGTTCATATATACATACATGCATACATTCATATACACACACATCAGTGGTTCTCAATCTTAAATAATTTTGTCCCTCAGGAATATTTTGTAAATGTTTGGAGATGTTTTTGATTGTAATTGCTGGTGAGGAGGTGCTACTGGCATCCAGTAGGTAGAGACTAAGGATGCTACCAAACATCCTACAATGCACAGCACAACCTTCCACAACAAATAATTATCTAGTCCAAAGTACCAGGAGTGCCAACTGCTGATGCTTATAGACTAATGGATCTAAAGAACTATGCACTATAAGACTGTAATAATATTTTTTAAATGCCATTTTATTTATTTTCATAGTTTTTTGGAGGAAATCTATCCGAATATTTCTTATAATTAACTACTTAGCCAATCCATGCAAAAGGAAACTGAAATCTCAAACCTTTTTTGATAATTTTTACATAATAAATGATAATTACGTTTGTCTGAAGGACCCATAATAAATTGAAATGATTCATGGAGGATTATGTCAAGTTCAAGATATCTTTTCATTACCATGAAGTTTGATTTATTCCAATTATGAAAGTGAAGTTGCACCATGTAAAATACATGTCTGCTAAGAATAAAGCAAATTCAAAAATTCATTCTCTTTCGTTTTAGTGCAAAATGCTTTAAGAAAATACAATGTGAGAATCACATAAAACTTATTTGGAATTGTTGGCACCGTGTCATTATGCTACTAATGACTCATCTATTTTAAGACATACTGATGTAGATAAAATTAATTAGGATAGTTCATTACCTACCTGTGATTATTTAGAGACATTTTAAAAGAATTTATATTTAAGACTATTTCCCCAACTGATAAGCCACAAAGTGTCTAAATTATCATAGAGATTCATTGTTTTTTTGGCCTATGGCTTTTCATTTCATGATTATCTATTTAAGCAAAAATATCCTAGAGCAAAGGTGTAATAATATTAAGAAAACAGCAACTTAGTATAATTTTTTTTGGAAGGAGGATTAGTAGACAATCACTTCTAAAGATCCAGAGATAGAACACAGAGCAGATAAACACTGATAATGTCAAAAGAGAGCTAAGTAAGCTGGGGAGCTGACTGTAGTGAAGAATACCTGGGCCAGGTCCTCAGGTATGCACTTTTCACAAAGTATGTTTTAGTTTGGATTCTGACCAAAGCAGACCCTAAGACACAGAGTTAAGTAAAAATAGGTAATATAACTAAAACAGTGGGCAATTAAGGAAAGGAAAGAAGAAAATACAATAAGGGGTGCATTAACAAGCATGCTACTGGTGTGAGAAATTAAGGTTCACTTTACTGGAAATTCTCTAGGGAACTATATAAGCCATGACTTAATATTTTCACCCTAATAGACAGAAAATGTGAACTATCTATCCAATCAAACACTTATTTTCCAGAATACCTTCCCCAAGAAATAGTCTTAAATATAAATTCTTTTAAAATGTCTCTAAATAATCACAGGTAGGTAATGAACTATCCTAATTAATTTTATCTACATCAGTATGTCTTAAAATAGATGAGTCATTAGTAGCATAATGACACGGTGCCAACAATTCCAAATAAGTTTTATGTGATTCTCACATTGTATTTTCTTAAAGCATTTTGCACTAAAACGAAAGAGAATGAATTTTTGAATTTGCTTTATTCTTAGCAGACATGTATTTTACATGGTGCAACTTCACTTTCATAATTGGAATAAATCAAACTTCATGGTAATGAAAAGATATCTTGAACTTGACATAATCCTCCATGAATCATTTCAATTTATTATGGGTCCTTCAGACAAACGTAATTATCATTTATTATGTAAAAATTATCAAAAAAGGTTTGAGATTTCAGTTTCCTTTTGCATGGATTGGCTAAGTAGTTAATTATAAGAAATATTCGGATAGATTTCCTCCAAAAAACTATGAAAATAAATAAAATGGCATTTAAAAAATATTATTACAGTCTTATAGTGCATAGTTCTTTAGATCCATTAGTCTATAAGCATCAGCAGTTGGCACTCCTGGTACTTTGGACTAGATAATTATTTGTTGTGGAAGGTTGTGCTGTGCATTGTAGGATGTTTGGTAGCATCCTTAGTCTCTACCTACTGGATGCCAGTAGCACCTCCTCACCAGCAATTACAATCAAAAACATCTCCAAACATTTACAAAATATTCCTGAGGGACAAAATTATTTAAGATTGAGAACCACTGATGTGTGTGTATATGAATGTATGCATGTATGTATATATGAACATATATATGCATATATATTCATCTGCAAGTGGTTAGCATAGATCCCTGAACATGTTTACTACATGCTTAAGGAGGAAGAGAAGAAAAGATTTACTGAAATTTACTATGATACGTGTTTCTGTTTTTACACTTAAATATTCAAATTCAATAATTGACAAGCGTGTAATCCAGGCAATCTCTCAACCAAATAAAAATAGACAGCAATGACTATATACAAAGCCAGAGCTACTTGATCATGAACATTTTTTTTACTTAAGATTTACAGCTATTTGCTGTCCTGACATCAATCTTTTATTGTATCCCAGTCTAGTTGGTCAAATGAAGTTACTGCCCATCCTGGGCCTGGGATCTGTATCATCTATCAGAACCCTGAGTGCTCGAGGTTCTCTTTTGTTTTCTAAATCTCACATCTCTTAAGGAAACAATTATATCTCTATGTTTTGCTAGTTCCCTCACACTTTGCCGCCATTGCCAGCTATTAAAATATAAATTCCAGTGCAACTTTCTGCTCTGAGTTGATTCTTTAGTTAAAAATAATTCATTACATGATGTTATCAACTCATGGTAACTAAGTTACATGACGAAGATCGGGGAAGGCAATTTTTTCCCCATAAGCTGAGGTTTCTCCTGTGGTATTAGGCAAGGAAAAATCATCAGGCACAGACATAGAGTAATACATATACAGGAAATGTCTACTGCAGCTTCGTCTGAACCCGGGGTGGCACAAAGAAATAGGGGGCAGACTGTCAACAAAACCTACTATGGGCTGGGTGTGGTGGCCCACACCTGTAATTACAGCACTTTGGGAGGCCAAGATGGATAGATCACCTGAGGACAGGAGTTTGAGATCAGCCTGACCAACATGGCAAAACCCCATCTCTACTAAAAACACAAAAATTAGCTGGGCGTGGTGGCAGGAGCCTGTAATCCCAGATACTCGGGAGTCTGAGGCAGGAGAATTGCTTGAACCTGGGAGGCTGAGGTTGCAGTGAGCCGAGATTGCACCACTGCACTCCAGCCTGGGCGACATATCGAGACTCCATCTCAAAATAAATAAATAAATAAATAAACAAATAAATAAATAAATAAATAATTTTTAAAAACCTACATGAAGTATTTAATATGCTTCTCAAAATAACTAATTATTTCAATTTAAGAAGCAGGAAAACTGAAAAACTGAAACACAGTTTGGTAAGAAAACTGAGGTTCACTGTTGTTAACTAACTTCCTGTCAATTCCCATAAGCTTATAAGAGCTGTAGTGAAGTTTGAAACAGAGATATCCTAGCCTGTAAGCACATGCCTGTGAGTTTGCATGAAATGCACTAAAGATACAATGAATACTAGTGCTACATCAAGTTAACACTGGGCTCCTAACTGATGTGAAATCGAAAAATATATTGATTTAAGGAATCAGATAAAAATGCTGAGAACAGGGTAACATTTTGTTCAAGGAAAATTCAAAAATATATAATTCTTAAAAATACATGTGAAGGATTGACCATACAAATTTCTAAGTGCTAATTCTTTTAATGCTACTGAGAAGACCTTGGAGACAGAAGAGTTCTGTAAAATCAAGTTACCTGCTACCACCATTTGATTTCAAGAAAAAATTAAAACCACAGCAGTGTCTTTCTAGCTTCTTGAAATATAAGAATTAATACATATTCTCTGTGGAAAGAAGAAAAAAAGAAAATTATATAACAGGAGGCATGGCCTACCAATGAGCATTGCACACACATACAGAAACTCTACACATGGTGAAAAGAAATTTGAGGAGAAATAAATATATATATATACACACACACACATATATATACATATACATACATATATACACATATATACACACGTGTGTGTGTGTGTGTGTGTGTGTGTGTGTATATGAGAGAGAGAGAGAGAGAGAGAGAGACCTGATGCTGATTCTGAGATAAACTAATCTAAGACAGAAATTAACAATGATGAAAATAATCGGTGATGTAATAAACACATGGCAAGGGAATGAAGGAAGAATACAGTAGCATTTATAAAGAGAATCACTGACAGTTCAGAAACTCATTTTTCTCCGTAGTTTAGTAGCTCGGAAGACAGCCAGCACAGCAGGTCTATGTTAGGTTAACAACAGAACAGGCTGACACAAGATGGTAAACTCAGAGGTTCCCCTTTGTAATATGCCTACTTCTCTGACCAGAGCATTTCCCACTTTGTAGTTTTATGGATGTTGCCTTCCCCCTGATGCCATTATTGAGTGATACAGGGACAGAGACATTCTCTACTTGACACTTTACACTGGCTGTGACAAAGGCTGATCATATATGCCTGACCTAAGCCATGGAATAATATAAATTGTGGTGGGGGAGGAAGTTATGTGTACTCTGCTAGATGACTGAATATATATATATATATATTTTTTTTTTCCCCAATAAACCTTGTATAATGTCTTATCAATGGTGTGTGTCTTGAGGCCTCTGCACAATGGTTTCCATGTATTTCCACACAGTCATTCTTGTGTTTACTAGATTTTTTTTGCATTGACCACTTGAGCAGAAATTCTCAGTTAACTAAATTTTACCTTCAAAATATCTTTGCTTCTCAAATTTCAATCTTGTTTCCCGTCAACCAAACTCCATAACATTTCTCTACTTACTTTCAGAGATTACTTATCATGGTGGTAAATTTTATTTATTCCTTTTTTCTATCAATGCTAACTATACCAAGAATGCATTACCCAGAAACCTTGAAAAGGCAATGCACTAGAAAACTGAAGAATTCACTGAAATATTATAAACCGTTATCACCTTCTTCCCATAACATCTTCATTTTATATAAGAGCCTCTGTAAATTAAGTCAAAGCAACAATTTAAAATTCAAAATTTTCAAAAATGAGTCTACTTCTATAAGATCAGCTTTTTTGGTTTCTATCTTTGAGTGAGAACGTGCGGTATTTTTTCAGCTGTGCCTGGCTTATTACATTTCAGATTATGTCCTCCAGGCTCATCTATGTTGCTGATAATGATAAGATTTCATTATTTTTCACAGTAAAGTGATATTCCAGGTTGGAGGGCTATTTGAAGGAGGATAGGAAGAGGTTGGTAAATGAATTCAACATGATAGAAGGAATAGATCCTAGTGTTCTACAGCACTGTAGGGTGACAATAAGTAACAATTTATTGTATATTTTCAAATACCCAGAAGAGAGGATTTTGAGTGTTCCCAACAGAATAAATGATAAATGTTTGAGGTAACGAATATGCTAATCACCTGGATTTCATTATTATAGTGTATACATGTATCCAAACTATTATACTGTACCTCATAAATTGTACATAATTATTATGAGTCAATTAAAAATAATGATAATGAGATGTAAAAATCCTTAAGGCAGGAAAGAAAAGCAGGTCTTTAATAGAAATGTTTTGCTTTGATATGGCTTTTTAATCATTCAACATATGAGCTATAATAAGCAGCCCCGGTTTCCTCTGGCTTGGGTGGTCTTTGAAAATTATTCTGCATGTGGCCATGGAAAGTTGCAGTGCTATGCTGCAGCAGCTGTGCCAATGAAATGAGTCAGAAACTGTTTGGAAACTCAAGACCGCGATGGAAGCACAATTTTTTTTTTTTTCATTTTTCCTGTTTCAATTAACCACAATTCCAAACTATGTAATATATTTTCCGATAAGCCAGTACAGAAAATGGTATCAAGAGTGCAACACGTTTAAGGCAGATTTGAAAGTCTTTCCACTTCTAATGCAGATCGACTCAATATGTTTCACATGTAAGTAAACCAAGTGGATTTTACTTTCATTTGAATTGCTAGCACTGGCCGTTTTAAAAGACAAACTATTTTTTGATAAAACCAATTTTTCAGACACTAAAATAAATTACACTGAAGCATGCAACCTTTTGAAATCTATTTTTTCATTGTCAATATACTACATCCCATTATTTCAGATCTTAAACATAATTAAATGTCAGAAAATGTCGGTGAGTTATCTTTCAGTAATGATTTGCTAATTATTCTACTTGGGTACTTTTAAAAATCTTTAGATACTACAGTCTTTTGTTTCAAGATCTTCAAGTTTGGTAAGTTTAATCATTAAAGAAGCTTCTGTTCCTCTGGTAGGGTCTTTATTTTCTGGTTCAACCTACTAGATAGAAGACAACAAATAAAAATGAACCAAGAAAAGTTGAAAAGTGTGCTTTTTCAATTTGTTTCTTCTTTGGCCACTCTCTCTCAGCCCTAGAGGCAATAGCTGCTTTCCGCATTTGCTATTTCATTATAGTTTTGGATTATCTTTTTCATCTTTTTGTCATAGTTAATAGTTGACAGTTTTGTATGTTTCTCTTGTTCAGATTGATGTGGTCTCCTTTCCTGATTGGACTCTGCTAAATATACTCTTCCTTTTGCCTGGTATCTTCTTCCCCTTTCTATGCTCCAACAAGTTACAACTGAAAATTGTTCCCAGGCCCAAATCCCCACTTTATCTCTCTGGGCCTCAAGCAAAATAAGTTACTTTTAATTTTTTATTCACTGTGTTCACATGTTTAGAATACTCATACGACTATATCGAAGTGCTCTGCATACACATCCCTCCCTCATTACATGTGAAGCTTCTAAATAATACAACCATGTCTTTTTGTCTTTGTTCCTCAAATGGTGAACATAATGCCTAGAACATAATAGGTACCTAATCGTGTTTTATAAAGAAAATTGTGGAAAAAACATACATTCACTAACAACAAAACAAGTCCCTTAGGCAAGCCATTTTAATCAGAAAGGGACATCAAAACCAGCATTAGATGTTTTGGAATTAAATGTAACATCTCACAATATTTAGTGACGCTTTATAACATAGTGTGTGTTTCTTCACTGTTTTTATTTTTTATTGTAAAAAACATTTTGAGACTACTCTTTTTTTTTTTAATTTATTTATTATTATTATACTTTAAGTTGTAGGGTACATGTGCATAACGTGCAGGTTTGTTACATATGTATACTTGTGCCATGTTGGTGTGCTGCACCCATCAACTCGTCATTTACATCAGGTATAACTCCCAGTGCAATCCCTCCCCCCTCCCCCCTCCCCATGATAGGCCCCGGTGTGTGATGTTCCCCTTCCCGAGTCCAAGTGATCTCATTGTTCAGTTCCCACTACTCTTGGACAACGTTAAGTCCTTGCTTAAGAAGCTGTTATTTTACTTTTTTAAAATAAACGGAAGTGAGTAGATTGTAAAAGACTAAAATATGTCAGTTTTCTTTTCTTCCAGATGCAAGAAAAATATTAGTATATGTGTATCATAATGTGTATTTCCAGGTCCCCAATACATAGTAAAATCTTTGCTTTCCTCCTCGGATCTATCCAGAAAATGTAAATATCTGTTAATCTTGAACATCTTTGGATTGCAGCTATTTAATATGTCAAAGCTCTACTAGCCAACTTGAATTCAGTGAAAACGAGAAAAAAGCAGTTATTGTGATTAAATTATTTGGTTGAAGTTTTATACCGATGGGAATCAGTGGAGACTGAATTGAATCATAATTCTCCTTCTCTATGACCTCTGTCCCTGTCACCCATGAAAATTTTATGTCCTAAATCTATACAGAGATTCCTAGGCATAGTTCAGAGAACAGAATTATCTACATCACTGTCATTGCCGTGGCAGTTAGTCAGCTTCTGCCTTAAAAATAAGTAATATTTCCACATGACCCTAAAAAGCCCCAGAAAGTTTTATAAAGGTAAAGTAATCTATCCTGATTTCCTAATTATTAAGGGGCTATAAACACCAGTAAAGATACTCTGTTGAGTTATAAAAGGTTGATATTATAAGGTGTGAAAAAGTGGGGAAGGGACATGATTTACAAAATGTTTTCTGAAGCTTTAGATCAGAGAGTAAGTAAAAGGTTGAGCTGGTCATTTTCTATTTATAACCTGAGTATATTGATCTCTTTTTGGCCCAGAAATCAGAATACGGAATTTAAAGAAAATCTCTATCCACAGTGTGAAATTAGCTGAAAATGTCTTCTAGACATTAGACACTTTTTATCTGCTGTATACACAATAACGTTTAACACTAAGATCTAATATATATCATAATAAGAATGAAGGATAGACAAAATCGTAAACAATGGCTTATAAACTTCATCATAACCCTAGAACAAAATTCAACTCTTCTAACCACTTAGAGTCTGTGATTGGTTTTGAGCTCACTGATAGCAAAGCATTTATTTATAGAAAACCCTGACTATTCACCTCTCGAGGATTAGACTCTTAAAAAGGTTTTAGCCAGAAGATTTAGGAATTACATAGTCCTACGCTTCAGGTCACCATGATTCTGCAAAGTCCTGAAAGTGTGATTTCTCATTATAATTTCATCTTTGAGGGCAAAAGAACTATAACAATGTGTCTTACTGTCCATTGGATATTTTATGGTTGCAGGTTTTCCGAATTACTAAAAATGCTAGAGAAAAAATAAGTAAAAGGTTTATTTTCTTCTTTCCTACTATATCTGTTAGCAATAGTTTATTCTCTACCTTCTCTCATCTAATTAACTATACATACTTTAGTGCTATTTTGAATTAGGCAAATATTTTTTTTTTTTGTATTTGAAACACTAAAAATATGTATTCTGGAACATAATTTACCATTAAGCTTTATATTAATGTAGTACTGGTTTAGAATTTAACACTTTAGAAAATGTGACCAGAATTAAAAATATTTTCAAAATAAACAATGTATCATAACTAAGGAATAACTTCAAAATTTAAGATAGCCTTAAAATTTAGAAAACATTGTATTTTAATAAAGATACAAAAAAAGGTATAATATATCTTTATTTTACTATCAACTCCCAAAGGGAAAAAGAAATTAGGACCCTGCTATAAAAACACCTGTCTCAATTAAGCATTCATTATATCAGTAAAGAGGAGAAAAACTGTGTATCAGTCCAGTGGAAACCTTAAGTAAACTCATCTCTACTTTCTTCCAACCCTGCATCCCTTCCCATTGAAATGACAATGAACTTCTTGTAGTAGGTTGAATAATGGTAGTATATGGAAATTATCCTGGATTATCTAGGTAAGTTAAATATTATCACAACAGCCATTAAAAGTGGAAGAGAGAGAGTAGAATCAGAGGGAGAAGTTATTATGGAAGAATAACTAGAGATGCAGTGTTGCTGGTTTTGAAGATGAAGGAAGGGGCACATGGACCACGGAATATATATGACCTCTAGCAGCTGGAAAAGCATGGAAGTGAATCTCATTCCTCCAGAAAGAAAGGCAGCTGTATTGACAATTGGAACTTAGTCAGTTGAAACCTACATTGGACTTCTAAATGGACTTACCAAATTTTAAACTAATTGATGTTATTTTAAAGGCACGGAATTTGTAGTACTTTTACAGCAGCAATAGAAAACGAATTCAATCATCGAATTAAAGTTCTGTGTCCTTTGCTTCTTTCTGTATTAATTCATCTACTGCCTATCATGTTCCACCAATGCTACTCATAGTTAATTCTTACTGTAAATTCTGCAATAGTGGTTCTTAAAATAAATAAACATTCATTTAACACCTATTTTGCCATGCAAAAAGCTCTATTAGATTCTAGGGACGTTACCATCAATTAAACACAAAGCCTGCTGTCAATAGGGATCAATAAGTGTAGTCCACCATGAAAATAATAAGAGTCAAACCTACAACATCTCACATCTTAACATTAAAAAAATAAACATAGCAAAGCCTAGAAAGATGTTTAATTGACTTCCTGTAGGTTATAGTAAAAACTGCATATGTCCAAGATAACTTATCTAGAACAGCAGCTGTAATAGACAAATCTTGATTTTGCCTTCTGTATTATTTTCTAGGGCCACCATAATAAATTACCAGAAACTTGTTGGTTTAAGTGACACAAATGTATCATCTCACAGCCCTGGAAAATAGAAGTCCAAGATAAAGACTTTAGCAGTGCTGGTGTTTTCTTACAGCTACAAAAATTCATGTGTTCCATAACCTTTGTTCAGTTTCTGGTGATTTGATGGCAACTTTCCACATTCCTTAGCTGGCGTTGTAGAAGTATCATCCCAATCTTTGCATTTTTATTCATGTGGCATTCTCCCTATATACAAGTTTCTGTGTTCAAATGTTTCTTGTTCATAAGGACACCAGTCACAATGGATTAGTGCCCACCCTAATGATCTCATCATAACATTAATTATATCTTCAATGACTTTATTCCCAAGTAGATCATATTCTTCAATACAAGGTGTTAAGATGTCAAATATGAATTTTATAGGGACAAAATTCAACCCATAATACCATCCTACAATGAATTCCCCAATTATGTTTTTTTATTTGAGAAATCCATTACAAATGCTTGATTTCCTGAATCTTACCCACCTGTGCAGATACGGGCAGATAATTTAAGTTGGGCTAATTAGCGTTTCATCCTGTGTCAGAGTTCTCCAGAGAAACTAGGGTGGATGGATAGATAGATGAATGGATAGACAGATAGATAGATAGATAGATAGATAGATAGATAGATAGATGGATAGATAGATACATAGATAGATAGATAGATAGATAGATAGATAGATAGACAGACAGACAGACAGATAGATAAATAGGATTTGAGATTTAGGTGACACAAGTATGGGAGCCAAGAAGCCCCACAATGTACTGTGTGCAAGCTGCATGATCAGGAAGGCCTGTGGTATAATTCATTCTGAGTCTGAAAGCCTGAAGACCAAGGATGCTGACCACTGGCTGAATGAAATAGACATCACAGTTCAATAAGATACAGTGGATATGCCCCTTTTCCACTGTTTTGTTCTATCCAGGCTCTTGAGGGGTTGGATGATGCCTGCTGCCATTGGTGCTTCCACCAATGGGATCTTCTTTATACAGGCCACTGCTAATCTCTTTTACCCTGACAGAAGAAACTCAGAAACAATGTTTTACTATCAGATAACTTTTATTTTAGGCTTAGGGATACATGTGCAGGTTTGTTATGTAGGTAAACTGCACATCATGGGGGTTTAATGTATAGATTATTTTATTACCAAGGTAATAAGCATAGTACCCAACAGGCATTTTTTTTTCTCATGCTCTCCCTTTCCCAATCTCCCTCCTGAGGTATTATTTGTTCCCTTGCTGTTCTCTTGTTGTTACTGTCCATGTGCTCTTGTTTTTAGCTTCTACTTATAAGTGAGAACATGTGGTATTCGGTTTTCTGTATCTGCATTAGTTTGCTTAGGATAGTGCTCCCCCAGCTCCATCCATGTTCCTGTAAAGGACATGATCTTGTTATTTTTATGGCTGCACAGTATTCTATGCTATATACATACTACATTCTCTTTATCAGTCTACTGTTGAATGGCATTTAGGTTGATTCCATGCCTTTGCTGTTGTGAACAGTGCTGAATATATGCTTGCATATGTCTTTATATTAAAATGATTTCTATTTCTTTGGATATATACCCAATAATGGGATTTCTGGCTCTAATAGTAATTCTGTTTTAAGCTCTTTGAGGAATATTCACCTGGCTTTCCATATGAGTGAATGAATTTACACTCCCACCAGCAGGAGCTAAGCATTTCATTTTCTCTGCCACCTCACCAGCATCTGTTAGTTTTTGACTTTTTAATAATGATTATTCTGACCATTGTAAAAGTATATCTCATTGTGGTTTTGCAATTGCAACAAAAACAAAAATTGACAACTGAAATTTAACTACATTAAAGAGCTTTGAAGAGCAAAAGAAACTATCAAAAGAGCAAATAGACAACCCACAGAATGAGAGAAAATATTTTTAAATTGTGCATCTGACAAAGGCCTAATATCCAGAATCTCCAGGGAACTTAAATTTATAAGCAAAAAACAAGTAACTCCATTAAAAAGTGAACAAAGTTTATGAATACTTTTCAAAAGAAGACATATGTGTGGCCAAAAGAGTGTAAAAAAGTGTTCAACCTCCTTAATCATTAGAGAAATGCAAATCGAAACCACAATGGATACCTTTTAAGTTAGCTAAGTTGACACATGAAATTAACCATCACAAATCCTTAGTTACAGTTATTATTTTGGTGAATGGAATATTACTAAGCTAAGCAAATGAGCACCATCTCTTTGAAGTTTGCCTTAGCAATGGAGAAAGTGACATTTTTTTGTGGTTCATGTTAGAATGAAATATTGGAACAGCTCTTGGTCAATTTCTTTTTCTGTTATATGAATAAAATCTGACTAATAATGAAGCCAACACAGAGAAAATTGGAACACTGATAAGGAAAACAACATCTTGATATAGTTAATTACCTGGATCTGTCTGTATGTGAAGACTTCCCTTTGAATTTTTTATGTTATAATTCAATAAATTATCCCTTTATATTTAAATAAGTGAGATTTGGATTTCTGGCATAAAAATGAGGAAAGTTCTGCTTGAATAGTTTTCTGGATAAGCAGTCAGGGGTGAAATCTCAGGTAAATTGATAATTCCAAAGTGTTCATAACATAAAATGTATTCATATATAATATCTATTATGCAATTAAACCTTGATGACAAGATTAAGTATAAAACGAGCCTTTGACTTTTTTAATGTGAATATTCAATGTGCTTTAGATGTTCAGTCTAATAATCCATTTTCAAATAAAAATACAACTGTATTTTTCAAATAAAATGGAGGGAATGATTGGAGGTATTTTCATGTAGTATATTCTATTTAAAGTTTGTTATTTTCCTTTAATTGCTATTATGGGAAAATCAATACTACTCTATTTTTCTACTGTGCCACATTTTGCTATATCAACATAGATATATCCCAGAATTGTGTTTCCCAGAATCTGTTTTTCTGTATGGTTCTGAGTTATATTTGGCCTTAGGAAAACTTAAAGAAGAATGAAGTAATAGCCATCAGTCTTGGAATGTTATCACAATCAGATGTGGTGACAAAACCACAAAGTAGCTGGAATATCACTGTGTTTCCTGACTTTCCAATGGTTCCTTTTCTGACTGTTGAATCTGTTTTCCAAAAATATTCCAAGATCCTTAGATGCAGATCCTGAGAAGCAGTACGTACACAGACATAACAGCTTCCCACAGGCCTTTCAACCAGCTCTGCTTTGTGAACTCACTGCTGGGGCAAGAGGTAATAATGGGTGTCTCATATTTCCCTGAGAGTCTTATCTGTCTACTTGTACCAGTGCTTCAGCCAGATTGTTGGTAACTCCTTCCTTGATCCTAGTAAACTTTCTTAAACAACTCTTCCCACAACTGTGTAAGGTATAATTTTAATAATAACCCTCTTACCTTAATCTTACTTACAGTATCTTTGTTTTCTTGAGTGAACTCTGACTGATACAACAGCTCAAATTAGCACTCAGAAACATGTTAAATCTTTACTGTCATGCTATCACTTGTTGAACGCTTGAGTTATTTGCCTAGTTCTTTCTGAAGCTCATAAACACAGATGTTTGATAGAGTACATTTGGTTTACTTTACCTAATAGTTTTATTTAAAGATTAACTTTCTACCGACCATATTCAGCCTCAGTGAGAACTGGCAATGTCTAGATTGTTCTTTTCTTCTACATAATTTCAAAGGAAAATAAAAGGGAGGGATATAGATTATAAACACAATTAGGGCAGAGATTTTACCTGTTTTGGGTACTGCTTTTTCCTGAGTACCTACAACAGTGTCTGGCATGTAGTAGAAGTTCCATAAGTATTGGTAGAATAAACAAACTGGATGTGCTGGATTTTTCTAGATTTTTAAATTAGTTATTGTAGAGGACTATCTATAAAATGCCACCTCTTCCCATTCTTGGAAATAACTCTTTTTTTTTTTTTTTTTCTCGGTAAAGCTTCACCTTATAACTTCAAAAATGCTATTTTGAAAGGAGCTAACTTAGTCTATATAGCTGCCATAATTTTCTTGTTAAGGTTTAGTTTTGCATCCCAAATTGAACTTCTTTTAAGTGGTTTAGATTTATTTTTCTCAACCTGTACAACTGAACCAATAGTACACGAATAAGTGTCTTCTTCTGAACACATTTTTTTAACTAAGAAATGAGGGACATTTGAGTGACAGACACCTCAAGTGTAAGGTTTTGGAGCTCCCAGAGCCATATTTACTCCCATGTAGAGAAAGCCTGCTGGCAATGAAGTGAATAATGCCACCATACAGAGAGGCAGAGCTGAGAAATTATACTGTTCCTTTGAGGTATCCAAATCCCTGCTTCTGGTTGGCCCTTAGGCCTATCTGTTTCCCAACATTTCCTATAGTTTCAATGTTCTACCATTTAAATGAGATAACTTGGTATGATCACAATACTTGTCTTTATTTCACTTATGTTAATTCTTTTTGCACTTCCGTTTCCGGCAGTTAGGTAATCAGGGCAGCATTTTTTTGGAATAAGATAGGCTACACTGCGATAACAAGCAAACCACGTGATTTTAATAGTTTGACCTAGGTCCTGAAGTGTCTTGAAGATAGTTTTCTTTTAGATAGTGATTCAGGTCTTCAGATAATTTCAATTATATGGCTCAGTATCATCTCAATATATTGATTACACTGAAACTCTGATAGCTACAGTAACAGCACAGTAAACTGACAAAAGCTCTTAAGCACCCAGGTTAAATTTGGCACATATCACTCGTAGCTCAAGTTAATTGTACAAAATTACTCATATGGCAACCAACAAAACTATAAGGAAGCCTTGAAGGAACAGACAAGAGAAAAATTTGGTGAGCCCCACTCCCTCTGCCTCATCAGCTATTATGTGAGCTTTACCTCTGGAGAAAACAGTAGTAAATTTTGTCCTCCAAAGAGTACCTAATAAGTCTAACCTTTGGAAGAACATAAAGAATCTAGCCTTATATTTTACCATGATTTTATACAGGATTTGGTGGTTGTCAATAGGCTTTCTGTATGAGCTAGGTACTATCTTAAACGAAAGCTAAGAGGCATTATCTTCTCATGCTTGCATATGTTGCATCTAGTGAGATATTTAAAATTTAGGAAATGTTGATGCTAGCTGAATAGCTGCTTGAAATATTGTAATTTAAAAATAGAACTTTTTCTTTAAATGATCTAACACCTTAAACGTTACACATTTAAAAAAAACATTATACTCTTATGCTAAAGCTTATGTTTATGTGTGTACATGCATAAATACATGTGTGTCAAAGATGAGTAATTTTGAGAGAAAAGTGAAGGTAGGCAGTGTGGGACTTCTCCAGAAAACATGTTCATTTTGTCAAGGAGAAAGTAATATGTGTCATGACAAACCACAGTGTTGATTTGATTGGTACTGCTTAGTGAACCGATGTTACTAAGAGGACTTTACATTAGGTATATTATGAGAAATCAATAATGAAGGTTGTCTTCATTAGGCTGTATATAATTTTATTTCCATAAGAAAATACCAAGGAAACCATTTATGATTAGAAAAACATGTAGAGAAAAATTTTAGCACATATCATCATAACGAACAATATTTTTACTCCTAAAATATAAATTTTGAATAAATAATAAATAATTTTATATAGTCAGTAATTGAGCCTTTGTATTTATTGGATGATGAAAATTTGATTGTTTACTACAAAAAAATCAGATACATTGCGCCATTCAAGGTACGGGGGAAAAAAATCCTATATGCCCACAAAAATGTCATAACCTGAGGATATATTTTCCCTCTTAGTTCTCCTTTGACAACAAATTACAACATTAGTAATTGAAATGCTATATAATTTTTTCAGTAAAATAGCTTATTACTTATTTCTCCTTATAGTTTATGTACATTGCCCAAAGCTTAATATCTGTCAAAAACATATATACTGGCACATTTATGTAGTTGAAATATTTTTAAAACTACTTGATGACTCTTCATGCTGTGAAAGAAATTTTAATGTTATATATCTTTAAATCCCAAGTCTCCCAAGTGAATTAAACAATTCATTTTCAGAAAATCTTCACAACTATTAAAAGGCATGTACATATGTATTTTTATATGTGCAAAAAATGAATAAATCCAGAGATAACTGTTTTTAAACCTAAATATTTGATCAAATAATATATATGAATAGGCATAAATTATGCACTTAATCAATGAGAATTGATGTTCATTATTTGTTTTGTTTTTACTAAGATCATAAAGCAGGGAGAGAAAAAAATAGAAGCAAAAATCTAATTATTTTCATCCATTGGTAAGATACGATGATGAAGTGATTAATATAATCCCATGGGTTCTTAAATCATACCTAATATTAGGGAGGAAGTAATGGAATTTTAGAGATTCCTGCTGCTAGCATTCTCAGGACTGATGGTATTTACTCATTTACATTTAAGATAATCCAATATAAATTCCAACTTAATATACAACCTCTGCTATTCTGTCATCCCAACCCAGTGGGTTTAGCCTTATTTTGCATATCTGAGTTCATCTATGCCAACATGTCTCTTGATAATCTGCTATCATTGAAACCTGTCTGCTTAAATGAGACAAACTGGAGAAAATTGATATTCTAGCCTTCGAATAGAACCTAGAGGTGTGGGAAAGTGAGACTTTCAATGACTCATGAAGTCCCTTAACTAGAAGAGATCTTTACATGCTTCTGAACCACCATGAAATCCTGTGAGTGTTTCTTACTTATTATACTTGCTTACAAGTAATAAAGCACAAATCCTGTTGTTCAAATTTATCTCTTGAAAGACTTAAAATTCCAGTTGATTGAAACTACAAAGTGGGAAATACTTTTCTAAGGATTATGTTTCAAAAACAAGAAGCAAAAAGAAAAAAAGAAAAAAACAGGTGCTTTGTTCACAGTCATAAGGATCTGAAAGACTGTTTCTATCAGCACTCTTATCCTAAGGAATCTCCTTGAGGGAGAAGCACCGAGAACACAGAGCTTCATAGCAGAGCTATAATGCAGAATCTGAAGTATATTTATGGTTACAATTTGCACAGATCACTTAGTGTTAGTGCTCTAACACGGTGCTCATGATCACAGCACAAATCACACTTTAATTTTAACCTTTGCAGTTCATCAATAGATTCAATATCAAAAATAATTCAGGACTGACACTACTGGTTTACAGGTAAGTTTAACAAGAATGGGGAGGCTTAGTGATGTATTAGTTGGCTTGTCAAGTGAGGCATAAAGATTCACGACTCTTAACCTATGTTTCCATCACAAACTCAGTGCCATAAATAATGCAAGCAGCTAATCAGGCATAGAAAATATATACAGTGTCATTGAAAATAAGTTATTTGTATTATTCAAGCTTTTAAAAATGTATCCTATGTAAAGTAATACAGTGACATAACTCATGAAAAATCTGTGCTGACTCATAACCAATATTCAATGTTTATTTTTAAAGTTTTGTTACTATAGTTCTATGATATAGCATTATTTCTTAAACACTAACAGTCTCTTTAGATAAAATGATTTAGCTTAAGTTAAATTATGATTTATACATAACATTAATTGCTAAGATTTAAAGTGAATTCCAAGACAATGTTTTATAACTTCTTTTATTACATATTTTAAGTTAGGAAAATAATTTATAATAAATACCAACATAAGATAAAATCTACAGCAAACTTGATAGATTGAAAATTATGGAGAGCAGATGAATGAGAATCTTCACTCTGAACTTGTATTAGTTTCCTAGTGCTGCCTTATCAAAACATGACAAACTAGATGGCTTGAATGACAGAAAATTACTGTCACAAAATTTTGGAGGCTAGAAGTCTTACATTGAGTGTCATCAGGGTTTTCATTTTTGTTTTTGTTTTCATGACTAGGAGGAAGAATTTCCTCTGTGCCACTCCTCTAGTTTCTAGTGGCCTCAAGAGTTTCTTCACTTGTATATGGATTTTTCCTTGTGCTTTCAAATTGTATTTCCTTTGTGTGTGTCTAGTTCAAAATTTCCTCTATTTATAAGGACACCAGTCACATTGGATTAGAATCCAGCCTAACGACATCATCTTAACGTGACAAAGGGTTAGAGTTCTGATGTATCTTTTGTGGGGAAGAAACAAAACTCAACTTACCATAAACCCCAATAGGTCAAAACTTTCTTAAAATGTTGTGTTTAGTGAGAACACACATGATACAATCACAAATTTAGCCTACCTGAGGAGAGCAGGCAAGACAATAATTGTGGAACTAAGTTGGTATATTTTACATGAAAAGAATGATACTTTCCTCCAAATTGTATTTTAAACCTACAACAATAATTATTATCGATTCAAGGGAGGGTTTGTGATCATGCCACTCAGTCACAATGGTTGGAAACTCATTATCATTTAGTTTTTATAATGGGCATCTTGATTGGATAATGAAAAAGGGAAAACAGGAAGGAGGGAACCAAAAAGAGAGAAGAAAACCCTGTGAATCAGTCATAATAAGTAAGTTTGTGCTACACAATCTATCAAATCCAAAACTTGGGAGGCTTAAAACTACAGATTCATATCTTGTTCCTACTACATGTGCAAAATGGGTGGATTAGGGTTGATTTACATTTCCTCACTTAAGGATTCAGGTTCAAGAAAATTTACTATATTTTGTTTTCACAAATAAATCATGAATCATGAGATTCCTCATTTGAAGTAGTAGGAGAATAGATAATAGAGAATCACATTCAAGATTTTACATGTTTTATGACACATTTATTTTCACATTTCTTTGGCCAAATGAAGTCAAACATCTATGCTGAAGATAAAGGGAGTAGGAAGTGGAATTCTTCCTTGTTTTCAGAAAAAGCAGAATGCAAATATTGGTATGAGTACTAAGATTATTTCCTGTACTATGTCAACAAAAATTGTACTTTGAGTGTGTATATATAGGTATACATATTTAAAAAGGGTGTATATATGTATATATGTGTGTGTATATGTTTATGTCTATATGTGTAAGTATGTATGTGTGTATATATGTACACATGAACACATGTATGTACATATGTATGCATATACACAAAACATACTTTTTAGGTCTCTCTCCATTCTATGAAGGCATATATACCTAAAAAGTACATTTTGTGACAGTAGTTTTCATTGTCAAAGTTATTATCTTCATTGATTAATATTCAATCTTAGCACTAGAAATTTACTTCTTTGCATTATCTTCAATTATCCTCTTTCGAAATGCAAACACAAAAATAGTATCAATGAACTACATTATTGGCAATTCAAATACCTTTTTGAGAAAAAAGATGACATATTATTGTAAGAATCTGTGTCAAACTCTAATTAAATTCCAGGCGTGTTATTTCCTCACTTCATAGCTGAAAATACTTGAATCTTGTGTTAGGTTTTCCCAGTCTTGTCCTTAAGATCAAAGCTTCTCTGAAACAGAAGGTCCTGAAATAACGGCAATATAGTATTTGAATTTCATAACCGAGTCAGATATTATTCTTTCAGCTTCCTCTTTGCAGAAATGGTGACTGGCTTTCTGTATTGTTATGAATAATGATATTAATGATATACCATGTATTTTTAAAAGTATCAGTAAGTAGTCACAAGACAATCTAAGTTCAAGTCACCTCCTACTAGAATACTTTCTGACTATTCCAACAAACAAGATTTGGTTATCTGCTAACCTGAGGTTCTCGGAAAACTTACCCTCTTTTAAGCTTCATATGTTATTATACTTTCTAGTCTGTTTTTCCCATTGGGCCTTGTGTTCCTTAAAGGCAGTGAATATGCATTACTATCCCAAGAATAATTAGCATATAATACAGTGCCTAAAATATCATATACAATGCATTTTTTTCAGTGGAACAGTTTATGTACTTTTAGGTCTACCATACAATATTTGAATTATCCTTATATGAACTTACTTTATCAAATGGTAAAATGGGCACAATAATATATACTACACATGCTTGTATATGTGTGTGTGTACTTATGTGTGTGAATTAAATAAGATATGAGTGTTTGTATCTTGTACAATAATTGTTGCAGGCCGGTTGGGAGTAACTTTCTTTACCTGTGCCACCTTCCTATGCCTCAGTTCTTGCTTTATTAATTATAAATTATATCAGACTCTACAGGTCAGGTCTTACCCTTACTCTTTCAGGTTTTCTTTTCTGTGATGAAATGAATTTGCCCTAAATTCACGTCCAATAGATGAGATACCTGCTGACAGACCTACTTGATGTTAACTTACTGCTGGCCAGAACTTGTAAATTTCCTGGTCTCTAATGTTTCTGTCTCACAGTTCATCTTATTTCTGAAAAACTCTCCATAGTCCTTATATTTTAATCCTAACACCTATTAGTTCTTGGAAAAATAACCCCTTTAGAAGAAATGAATTTTAAAAAATGAAAATCAACTTTAATAATAAATTATTCACTATTTTAAAAAAGAAATTTGATGAGCAAAGTAAAGTAACAGTGATATTAGTATCCATGTGAAAATCAAAAGGCATAGATCTATTAAAGAAGAATTACAACAAACTTCAAAATTGTAATTTAAAGGAGAATGTGCTGGAAGTTAATAATTTAATACATACAGTTGCAGGAAATACATTAACATATCACCCTTTGTAGCATGACTTTCCATTTAGATTAAAGGTTACTCTATTAAATACATTTTAGAAATTTATATTCCATGGTTTTTGTGCTTTTACAGAAAGTAGGGCCATAACTGTGAAGTGTTGGTTATATCAGCAGATTAAAAACTTTGTAAATACTTACATGAGACCACTGTTGTCTGCTTCAAATAAAATTTTATCATATATTTTTCTGTTTTGCGATCAACCATGAGTGTTCCTGTTTTACTCTTTCAAGGCAACGTTTCTGAAAGGGAAAGATTTTCTAAACTCTTAAGTTTATCCCAACTTTCTGACTCAGCATTTCTGCATCTGCTCCTGTGGAAGCAAATCTGTATAACCACAAGCTGATCCCTTTTCAACTGACCATGTCTCTTTCATGACTATATAAGAAAACAATTTTGGCCATTTATAATACATACATGCTTATTCCGCTGAAGGGATCTCTCTACTATCAATATGTTTTAAAATCTTTCCCACGATATACCAGGAGCACTTTGAAAACTAACTTACAAAATAAGTATATTTTGTACCATTTACATATATCTTTATTGACACACTAGACCGTCACTGTTCAGTATAATATCCACTACCCATACGTGACCTTTGAAAACTTGAAATATGAGTAGTCAAACTGTGATGCACTGTAATTATAAAAAAACTCATGCAAAATGTCTAAGGCTGTGTATATAAACAATAATATAAAAAAATTCATCAGTTTTTACATTGATTACATGTTGGTATATTTTACATATAACATATAGTGAAAGTTCATTGAACAATTTTATTTTTCTTTCTTAATGTTACTACTTGAAGATTTTAAATTACCTACGTAGCTTACATTATATTTCTTTCTTTTTCTTTGGAGAATGGGGATGTTACATTTCTATTAACAAACGATACACTAGATTAAGTCCTACAAGGTAGAGCATAATGACTCAATCATCTTTGTATTTCTCATATTCAGCAGAATAAACAATTAATGTAAATATTTAATATATGTAAATTACATAGAAAATATTGTCTTATAATAAACATAATATATAAAACTTTTGATAGTGTAGTGAAACACAATCAATTCCCATGGTTTTGCTGAAACATGTGAATACTAGACTTAAAATAATAAAATGAAGTTTATTTAAAAATAGTTTTGAAATGTATGAGAATTTCAATTAAACAAGAGAACATAACCTGCACAGAATAAAATAATTCAAGCCACATTCAAAACAAAAAGAAATACTGAAAACTGTTTAAATTATTAAATGTTACCCACCATCTCCCAAACATTCTACTATATGTACAATTTTATAGTATCAAGATTGATGACTTTGTGTTTTTATTATCTAATCAACGATACAAATCATCTCTATTTCAATCTATGGTCTCAATGAGGGTCCTAAGTTTCTTAGTCAGTGGGCTATCTCTGAAGTCTTTATCCATTCACTAAAAGTTGACTTCAAATCAAGAGAAAGAGAATAAAATGAGTCTCCCCATTTTCTGACTTTCCACCTTTTTACGTTTCAGCTCTGGCATTCCATTTGTAGGAATGGATTCCAGTGGCCTCAAAGTAAGGACTATCTGTAGCAACACAATAAATTGAATCATATTGAATAAAGTCAGCATGACATTAGCTTGCTTATTGTTGCAGAAATTGCAAGTTTTACTGAAAAACTAATCAAAATGTGGCAAATGTGTAAGGATTATACATTAAGATCAGTGAAGTACATACCCAATCAAAGACCTGGGTCAGCAAGATATATTGGAAAAATGGAGCTCAACGCTGGTTTGGTGCCAGTAATATTATCAGCCAATACTGCCAAACATTGCAGCTGTGAGATGTTTATTTAAAACTGTCACCAGATGTTACAATGCCATTCTAGATGACCTTCAAGTTTGCTCGCAACAGATACACATATTCCTAACTTCAACTAAAAATACTATTTCTCTTTTCTTTCTTTATTTTGCTGTTAATATTTTATGTCATTACTATGATGTTGCCAACAGGTTACCCAATATGTATTAATATCACTTTTATCTCTATAATAGAGATAATAATGACTTATAGGATAATTTGATAAACCATATAACAATGAATTTATAGAGTCACACTACTCTGACAGTAACTATTACTTCTTTCCCTGCAAATATCGGTTGTCATGCTTCCTCCATCCCCAAATTCACAATTGCTAATTCACCTTCACTCTTCAATGTATACATAAAAGCACGTGCATCTGTTCAGAGGACCATGTCCTCATCCGAACAAGTATTTTAATATTCACATATGCTAGCAAAGGAATAATTCTCAAAGTAAAAGGAACCTCCCTTCTTACCCTATTTATGTACAATATTGGTCAATATTTACTTTACCCAGCATGAAACACCATGCTCCGTCTTCAATTATATCCATAAAAAAAATCAACTTTTAAAACAGTTTAGATTTCTACATGGTTAAAAAGTTAAAATATTGAATTTTTTTGAAAAAATTGGATTTCAGATATAGGACCATATTATTTAAAATAGTGGTTTCGTATCAGAAATAAAATCTGGATCTAAACCCTGCATGAACCAATTGACAACTCTATTATATGGGTAAATTGCTTAATTTCTTTAAACCTCAGTTTTCTGTACTGTAAAATGGAGTCACATTAATCACAGCAACTATAATTTATTAACTGCTTATCCTGTGCCAAGCACTTGTTTAATTCTCATAATAGTCTTAAAAGTCCATATTATTATCATCTTTATTTTATTGATGAGATAACTAACATAGAGAAATACAAAATAAGGTCACATTGCTCATTTTTGGTAGAGTAGAAGATAGATTATGTGCATCTGACTCTAGAGCCAATCCAATTAACCTGTCTATTGCATTGGGTTGATTTGAATATAAAATTAAATCATGTATATAAAGTGTTTAGAATATTGCCTGGTACATAGTAAATGTGCCAGGTATAATAATAACAATCATGATCATAATTATAGTCATCAATAAAATCAAAGGATTAAAGAGCAAAATGAATCAGAAATAGGAGAACAATATTATATATTTGCAGCATGAAAACAGAGCATAGCAAGGCAAAGATTAATAGAATGGCATTTAACTAGATTATTTAAAAATCTGCTCTGAGTCCTTCTGTTGAACTATATTGAGATGCAAATTAGAGACTACGACCAAGTTTTATTGTATCTAATACCCAAATGTTATTATTATTTTAAGCAAAATCACCCCTCTCCATACCTGCTTCTGAAACACACATATTTGCACCCCATTTTATAACCACTTAAATTAGTCACAAAATATTTAATAATATTTCTAAAGTATGAGAATAATTTAAGAAATTGTAATACTCCCCTATTTTAAGTGTAAATAACATTATATTAGAATGTTTTCTACCAAAGTAACAGTAAAATATGCAATTTAACTTAAAAAAGAATTCTCGGAATGGCATTTAAGTTGCCTGCAGATGCAAGAAATCTCATACTTCATTAACACACCAAAAAGAATCTATAATCAGTTGCTGAGTGAATAATTCTAGTAATATTAAATAATTCCCTAGCTAATAATTCAGTGAAAATACAATGGAACTAAAATTCACATTTTAAAATCCCAAATAGCCTCCTGCTTGTACATAAAAGTGTCATATAAACCAGTATCATTGTTAATAAACACCAAAGTCAGAGGTTCCCAACTGTGTGAGTACTGTTAGGAGGCTCAGCATCACTATATTATATTTCAGAATCAATCATTTTCATTTTTTCTTCTTTCAAAAATATAATTACATAGACTGTATGAAAATGATTCTCAGCTTGCACATGATGTCCTTTATTAATGTACTTATAGACACGTGTTGGACACTCTTATCAAGCTGATTTATGTCTGTAGACTAGAAATATTTACTAGTACACAGGCATTCTCAAAAGTATGGTGACAAATTTCCCACTACTTTAAACTCTATGCACAGGGTTTTTACTTTGGATGCCTATACCTAAACTACCTTCAAACTCTGGAAAATCATTACATAATGGAGGCTTTCTGCAATTACATGTGTTTGTGTAATACTGCATACCCTTCATTCAATTTACTTCCAGAAATTCAGGTTAACAATCTGGAGATATATGGAAATAACCAAGAGCAAGAAGCTTTATTCAAGGGTAAAGCCTTACAGACTCTATAATGTCTTTATAACGAAGTGGTAGTTTCAGCATGTCATAATAATAACTCAACTGATTGATTGGCTTCTGAAGGATAATAGTTGTTTCCACAGAAGTTTGAACTCCTTGTAAACCTAGTACTCCACCATTAGTTCGACTAAACAAGTAACATGATGTGATTAAAGTTAGTCATCACCATGTTTAGGCAACTTTGTCTAGACCACTTCTTAGACTATTTGCATGCGTGCGTGTATGTGTGTGTGTGTGTGTGTGTGTGTGTGGTGTGTGTGTGCTCATTGAGTAGCTCTGGTCAAAACTGGCTGTGACTTGGTGACGATGTCATGTTCTAGCACTTACATACACGTGTGTAAAAGAAAACTGAAACTTCTCTCTTTTAGAGTGTTGTGAAGACAATTCCCTCAGAAGAAATGTGAAACCAGAGTATACAAATAAAACAAAACAAACTCCTTAACTCTAAATCTGTAAAAATCTGTGATGTTCCTTCCAATATGAAGTAATGTTTCCATTCCAATTCATTATTTCTTCATAAATAGGAATTCTAGAAAATAAGACTTATTAAATTCCTTTTGACGTAAAAATGAGTAGTCTTAAAGATTATCTTTCATTCATGAAAAGCAAGATTGTTCAAATATAAAATTGCCTTGCAAAAATTATGGAAACACAGAAACAATCTTCTCTGCATGTGAATGTTAATTACTCCAATTTATTTTTATTTTTTTCAATTATGAACCTTGAAGTTTTCTATTTCTTTCTGCTGACTCTTCCCCTTCTCAATGAGCTCATAGACTATGATTGAATGGGTATAGCGCTGACTGGCAAGAGTTCTACTCATCTGCTCTGGAGGTTATCATGAAAAAATAAAGATACTTTCAATTGCTTCATTTATTAAAAAGAAATATTTGCTTTTTCATCCACCAGAATATTTTACAGGACATATATAATAAATTTAGTCATTAACTCATTTATTTCTATATTAAACACCATAACACTTACTAAGTCAATTTTAGGAAGAAATTAAGGTAGTTCCTGCTATGTCAATTAATTATTTTTATTCCAGGAAAAATATTGTAGTTATGAAGAACAGATATACAACACTATCTTAAATTTTGCAAGAAATGTTTTTCCTTTGAATAAGAATTTTAAATTATCTTTCACAATATAGCATAAAATAAAATGGACTGTATTTTTGCCAACATTAAATATGAAAAAAAAAGTAGTGATTGTTAAGTTTCTCTAGACTAGCTCCTTTCTCAGTAATGGTGTGTAAATTATTTTAAGATAATATTTCTCCCAGATTACAAAGGTTTGGTAGAAGTTTTCTTAGTTTGAAAGTGTTGTCTCATATTGAATGATGTAGGATACATGTTTTGAGTATGTTCTCTACATTTTCTGGATCTTATTATTTAGATGCTTCTCATGTTTAGCTTGCAGTGAAATAAGAAATGTAGAAATAGAGTAAGAAACATCTGCACTTAGTTTTCTCATGCAGAGTCATTATACACAGATTATAGACACATACTTTTATTGCATTGCACATGACTGTTTATGATTAATTACGTGATTAGTCTAATAGTTCTCAAATCCTGAGGCATGGGGAAGAGGAAGTAAGGGATTCCTCTTCAAAATATCTATGTATATGCCTTATGCCTATAGCATACCTTATAATATCATTGTCATAATGGAGAAGCCGGGGGTCGTGTGTATTTTGATTAAGTTTAGAAGGTTATTTTAAAATGTTGCCCACTAAACTTTCCTCATGAGAATCATCACCCTGAATTATGAATTGTGTGCAAAATTGCAATATAAGAAAACAAATTTTAACAGATATCGATAGTGGCAGGGTTAAAATCTAATCTTTAGATTTTTGGAAAATAGTATGCCCCAGATCATTCCTAGGCTGTAAGATATCTTGGTATAGCCATGTAACCGAGTCTTGTAAATGCAAAGTAAGCACACATGTTGTGAGTACGGCCTTCAGAAAAAAAAATAAAAATAAAAATAAAAAATAAAATTACTTCCCGGATAATAAGTGACAAATGTGGCTAACAATATATATGTTCTTGTTCCTTTCTTACTGCCTGATATCTGAAATAAGGATCAGATGCCTGAGGATAGTACAATCATCTAGTAACAATCAAATTGTGTAGCAGAGTAGAGAGAGAAAGAGAGAGAGAAGAATGAGCTTTCAAGCTAGCAGTAACCTTTCCACTTCCAGATTGTTTTTAAGTAAGGAAAATAAGACTCTCACTTAAGAATTTATTGGGTTTCTGTTACATGCACCCAAATAATTCTTAATCAATACACCAGCAAAAAATATTTTTATGTCCTTGAAAGATTGGCACATAATTCCACTTTACATCAAAATATGGTCAAAGGAGACTTTTCCCCTTACATTCCTTACTAATTTATTTTTTAATATCCAATTTTCATGCCAGCTGCCTTTGTCTGATTGTTTTCCAGTTAAGTATTACTTCAGTGCTTTTCTTCATCCAACAGCTTGTACAATATTCTTAGGGGCAAACTGAAATCGACAGTGGTATATAGGTCACGTTTGTGGCCTATCATAAACATATGAAGGTCCAATTAGGTTGGGGAGCCCTGGATTCCTGAATGTTATTCCTTGGTTTACCTGGAATAGTATTGCTTATGCTTCTTCATGGCTATTCAGCACATTGAAAACAGATTTATTTCAGGTTATTTTCAGGGGTGATGGGAGTAGACTGAATAATGACTCCTCAGAGGAATCTACTTCCTAATTTCTGAAATCTGTGTATGTGTTAGCTTATATGCTAAAGAGGCTTAGCATGTCCAAATAAATTAAGAAGGTAGGAAGGCTGTATTATCTAGGTGAGCCAACGTAATCACAAGGGCCTTATACATGGGAGGGAGGAGAGAGAAGATTTGTGTGATGTGGTCAGGAGCCAAGGAATTCCTAATGTTTCTATAAACTGGAAGAGGCAAGGAATGTATTCTTCCATGTAGCCTCCAGAAGCAATCAGCCTTGCCAATAACTTGATTTTAGTGGTCTAAGATTCATTTTTAGACTTCTGACCTCTGAATTTATTATTTCTGATAATACATTTGTGTCATGTAAGCCACTAAATTTGTGATAACTTGTTATAGCAGCAATAAGAAAAAAACATGAGGTTATTTAGTGCAGAAATAATATTAAATCTTTGTAATATTCTTTTGTAGATATAATTCTACAGTTCCCATTCTTCTGTAGATAAGATTTCACTGACAAGTGATGATGGGTAAGAACAAAACAATTTTTGAGCTATATATTGTTCATTGAATTATTCATATACCCATTTATTAATTCAAACAGGATTTGTTTCAAAAAGTAATTGTCTCCCAGATGCACTTCACTGAAATGAATATTATTTGGAAGATGTACTTTGAGAAATATCTTTTGAGCCTGAATCTTATTTATCCTTTGTGAATATATTCACCGTATTTTAAATTTATATAGGAATCAGACATAAAATAACAAATTGGTTACAATCTTATGAGATTTTTGTCTAAACATTGAGTACTTTCAATTCAATGGTTAAGATAAAGTGTGGATCTAAACCAACATAGCCTGCTTATTAGTGGCTAACAAGAACCACACAGACAAGGTTCTCAAGGCACATGTTGTGATTATATAATCTCTTTGTCCTGAAGCCACTCTGTAGTCAGACTATAGAGAAGGTGTCTTTCCTCTGACTGGAGAAAGGGAAAAATCATGATAACCCTCAGGCAGGGGAAATGAATGCCACTCCCCTTTTCTTTCTGTTAACAAGATCCAGTTATCATTAGATGTGATTGTGGAGCATATCTGTCCGCTATGTCCCTCTGCTCAGTGCCTGGCTGGTGTGGTTTGGTTGTATCTCCATCCAATATCATCTTGAATGAGCTTCCATAAACCCCACATGTGGTGGGAGGAACCCAGTGGAAAGTAATTGAATCATGGAGGCAGTTACCCCCATGCTTCTGTTCTCATGATAGTGAGTGTGTTCTCATGAGATCTGATGGTTTTCTGAGGGGTTTTCCCCCCTTTTGCTTTGCACTTCTCTTGCCTGCCATCATATAAGATGTGCCTTTGCTTCTCCTTCACCTTCCACTATGATTGCGAGGTCTCACCAGTCATGTGGAAGTGTGAGTCTGTTAAACTTCCTTTTCTTTATAGATTAGCCAGTCTCAGGTATTTCTTCACAGTAGTATGAGAACGGACTAATACACTGGCCTTAAAACACTCTTAACTAAACAGCTAAACTGGCATCCAGAATTCACACAAATTCACGTAAAGGGGAACAAGCAATATACAAAATTTTATGATGCAAGAATTATGAAAGGACACTTAGTAATGACTGAAATTATAAAGGAAATATATGAGAAATGTATTTTGAGTAGATATTAATAAAGGTAAAGATATAGTATACCAAGTATTGATCAGAAAGATAATTGGTCATTTGGTGTTAACCAGAAGTAGAAAACTGATGCAGAAAGATAAAAAGAGAAAAATAAAATATGACTGTCAAAGAAATTAAAATTGAGAGCTTGTCTTGCTTATTACTTACAATATTAAAAATGAATTTCTTGTTTTTAACTTTAATGTCATCTCCAATAACTTTGGGGAGTTGTAGAGATTGAGACAACATAGCTTAATTATAAAGAATGATCTAGAGCTAGATTGCCTGGGTTTGTACCCTAGTTCTCCCCCAATTAGCTGTGCATTCTTTGATAATAACTGACCCCTCTGAGTCTCATTTTTCTCAACTATAGAACAAGATCCTAATATTACCTACCTCATAGGCTTATGATGAAGATAACCTAAGTTAAGAATTGCAAAATACTTAGAAGTTCACAGACACAGTATTTCATATATGTAGTTATCACTGTACCTGGATAAATATATATGCATACATACACATGCATATATATATTTCTTAAAAGGGTCGTTCCTAGGGGAAAAACCAGGGCATCCTGTTATCAATATTTTTTAAAGCTCTCCAAATGCTTCTGATGTACAGCAGGGGATAAAAAACATTATCTGAACAAATAAAGGCTTTTTAAAATAATAAACAAAAGTAGTAACTTCGCTTGCAAAAATATAATTTGTGGAATTTTTTGAGCAAGTTTTCAAAGAGAAAAATTACCTGACATTTTTACTCATTAATATCATGTCTGTACTGTTGTTGTGGAGACCTACTCCAATTCACATTTCTGTTTAAAATGAGAAAATAAGATCCAATAAGTGTATTTAATTTATAATCAAAATTCTAAATATTAGTCATAGCTAACCTTTAAAGCTTGATAAATTGTAGCTGTATGATGTGTGTTATTGAAGTATTTATGGATATTATGCTATAATTAAATCAAAACCCAATTAAAATTTCTAGGATTTTTTGCTTTTAATAATGCTGAAAAATCCAAGTTTGTGTCTTAGCTTCTGAAGCACATTTCTGTTGTGAATAGCCTGCAAGTGTAGATTTTTATTTGAAGGAAGAAAGAACTAACAGATAGATGGAGAAGCAGCAGCAACAATACCATCTGTGAATCTTTTTAACTTCTTTGCTTAAAGTTTGGACTCATTAACTAGAATGTGCTCTTCAACTTTGATTTTTAAAAGTGTGACAGGTGGGAAATCCAAACTGTTTCATTTATTGCACAGTTTGAGATGCTGAAATGAGAAGTGACATTTGGAATAAGTTCAGTGTCATGACCCCTTTCAGGATACAATTTATGAGTCTGTGAATGCACATGTGAATAATACCAAGCAAGTTATCACTGCGTCTGGATAAATATGACTTACTCAAAAAAATGAGAAGTAGACACAAACCAGCACATCCTAATTATTTTCAAGTTTATGTATGTGTCACATAGAAATGTTGAACATATAAAAATGCCAAATGAGGCAAAGTTAGATTTTTTTAAAAGCCTCGAATATTTTGTCAAGAATATTATTATCCTAGGATATATGTTTTGCAAGAAGAGCTTTTAAAATTTAAATTAAGTTTTTAATTAAATAAACCAAAATGTAACTACTTTTATAAGCCATTTGCAGAACACCATCACTTTAGCATAAAAATCCATGCTTGTATATAAACAGGATATCATTTTAGAATAGGTAAAATAAATATGTTAAACAAGACAAACCTATTAAAATATGAAAGATACTGGTAAGTAGGAAATTTAGTTTACACGTGGGGGCAGGGAATGAGCACAGGTTTATTTCATACAGTCATAGATCACTTTCTGCTTCTCAGATTGAGTAGGGAATTCACAAGTGTTCATCATGTTAAACATTACAAATTGCATAATTGTTACAATATTTTATATGTTTCAATTAGTCTACTTAGTAGATAAGAGAGTAAACTTTCACCTTTGGAAAGATGCATTAGGTTTACTTTTCCATATTTTTTTCTTGCTAAGTGCAGCTAAAAGCACTGGAAATTATACAAAAAAAAAAAAAAAAAAAAGAAGACACTGGAATGTGGAAATAAGAAAGTAGACCAGCTAGGGACCTCAGGACCTGAAAAATAACAAAATAGTGAATTCTATGGGTTTTCATTTTACCTCATCTATCCTGGCCATGATACTAGGGAAAGCAGGAACTCAGAAACAGCAATGAAAACAAAAGTCCACAAAACATAGTCTTTCTAGGAAAAGAAAAATGCCTGGCAAGACAGAAAACCATTCTACTCCAGACAAACACCACAGAAAAAACCAATGATCCTGCTTCCCACCAGCAAAAGCTGAGTGAATTGCCTAGATTCCCCTCTCAGAAGATTGTCAAAGATTGGAAATACTGGACACACACACACACACACCCCCCCACACTACTTGGTGTGTCAGAGAAAGCCAAGTGGGAAATTGGGAGTTTCATCCATGCTGGTTGATAACAAGCTCTCTTCCACCTTTAGTGTCCATGGAGAACATGTGGGGAATCCAATTTCACTTCCACTGGGCAGTAACATTATTAAGTCACCACTACCCAATCTGTTGGAGGTATCTGAAGAGGCCAGTACTTTCCCCATTGCCTAGTAGTAATGAGATGACCCCTTACCGTGTCAATGGAGATGATATTGGAACAGTGAATAGGCACTTCTACTGTTCCTAGCCAGGGAATTATCACTGGAGGTCAAGTTGGTCACTTTACCCAGCAGTAATGAGTTCAAGTAAAAAACCTGGACATCCACTCTCACCTGTCATTAGCAAAACAGCACTCCCTTTGAAAGTCAGCATGATATCAGAGGAGACTTAATAAAGTATAACCTTTGAATAAGACATAGAGTCTCACAATATATTGCCCACAATATTAAGGATTCAACCAAAAATCACTTATGATAACAAAAACCAGGAAAAATTCAATTGGAATTAAAAAAAAGATGATCAAAAATATACCAACAAGATGACACAGATGTGTCAATGAATAGTTACATATATGCTTGAAATAAATGATAAAATAGGAAATCAAACCAGTGAATAAAGAACTAAAGAATAACCAAATGGAAATTTAGAAAAATAAAATAACTTTTTAAAATCAATTGTTGTGGCCAAAAAAAAAAAAACAAAAACAAAAAACAAAACAAAAAAAAACAGCGGAAAAAGAAGAAATAATCTGTGAACATGAAGAATATACACTAGAAAGTCTCTAATCTGAACAACTGAAAGTAGAATACAAAACACCATAAAAAGAGTCTCAGAGAAAAATGGAACTTTAATAAAAATCCATGTCATTGGGTTCCTGGAAAAAGAAGAAAAGGTTGGCATGGCTAGAAAATATGAACAAGGAAATATAAACAAAATGCCCCAAATTTTATGAAAGGCATAAGCTTATAGATTCAAGAAGTTGAGTGATCCCTAAAACAATATGAACACCAAGCAACCTACACTAAGGTTCATAATATTCAAATTTACGAAAACGAAAGACAAAGGAAAAGAAAGCAGGATAAGAAATGACATTTTACTTATAGGATAAAACAATTTAGACAATTTTCCATCAGAAGCATACAGGTCAGCTTAAAGAAATACATCTTTTTCAATGCAGAAAAATAAAGACTGTCAACTACAAATTCTATAACCAATGAAAATATCTTATAGGAATGAAGGAATAATAAAGACATTCTCAGATTAAACGACAGTAAGAAAATTTGTTACCATCAGACTGAGCATAAAAAAAAATAGCTAAAGGAATTTTCCTGAATATAAAGAAAATAATCAGTGAATGATGATTGTAACATCAGGAAGAAAGGAAGAACAAAGGAAAGAGTGCAAATGCAGGTAAGTCAATAAACTTTTCTTGTTTTCTTGTCTTCTTGAGTTTTCTAAGTTATGCTTGGTTGTTAAAGCAAAAATTGTAATACTCTCTGATGTGGTTCTAAATCATAAAAAAATGATAATTATGAACAGGTAAAGATAAAGGAAGTAAAATTGCTAAACTTCACTCAACTGATAAAATGTTGACGTAGGTAGAATATTTAAGTTATGTATGTATTGTGTAATACCAAAAGCAATCACTAAAAAACCTAATGTAAAACCCGAAACCATAAAATTCCTACAAGAAAACCTAGACAATACCATTCAGGACGTAGGCATGGGCAAGGACTTTATGACTAAAACACTAAAAGCAATGGCAACAAAAACCAAAACTGACAAATGGGATCTAATTAAACTGAGGAGCTTCTGCACAGCAAAAAAAAACTAACATCAGAGTGAACGGGCAACTTAAAGAATGGAAGAAAATATTTGCAATCTATCCATCTGACAAAAGGCTAATATCCAGAATCTACAAGGAATTTAAACAAATTTACAAGAATAAAACAAACAACCCCATCAAAAGTGAGCAAAGGTTATGAACAGACACTTTCAAAAGAAGACATTTATGTGATCAAGAAACATGAACAAAAGATCATCATCACTGGTCATTAGAGAAATGCAAATCAATACCACAATGAGATACCATCTCAAGCCAGTTAGAATGGTGATCATTAAAAAGTCAGGAAACAAAAGATGCTGGAGAGGATGTGGAGAAATAGGAACGCTTTTACACTGTTGGTGGGAGTGTAAAGCAGTTCAACCATTGTGGAAGACAGTGTGGCGATTCCTCAGGGATCTAGAACCAGAAATATCACTTGATCCAGCAATCCCATTACTGGGTATATATCCAAAGGATTATAAAACATTCTACTATAAAGACACATGCACACGTATGTTTATTTGCAACAGCAAAGACTTGGAACCAACCCAAATGTCCATCAATGATAGACTGGATTAAAGAAAATGTGGGACGTGTACATCATGGAATATTATGTAGCCATAAAACATGTTGAGTTCATGTCCTTTGCAGGAACATAGATGAAGCTAGAAACCTACATTCTCAGCAAACTAACACAGGAACAGAACACCAAACACTGCATGTTCTCACTTATGTGGGAGTTGAACAATGAGAACACATGAACACAGGGAGGGGAACATCACACACTGGGGCCTCTCAGTTGGTGGAGGGCTAAAGGTGGAATAGCTTTAGAAGAAATACCTAATATATGTGACGGGTTGATGGGTGAAGCAAACCACCTTGGCACGTGTATACCTATGTAACAAATCTGCACGTTCTACACATGTATCCCAGAACTTAAAGTATAATTTAAAATAAATAAATAAATAAATGAAAACAAAAAATAAAAATAAAAAACCTATAAAAATAAATACACTAGTAACACACTGTGGGGATTTCAAAATGAAGATTTAATAATGTCAAATAGGCCAGGCACAGTGGCTCACTCCTGTAATCTCAGCACTTTGAGAGGCTGATGTGGGCAGATCATGAGGTCAGGAGATGAGAGACCACCCTGACCAACATGGCTAAACCCTGTCTCTAACAAAATACAAAAAATTGGCCGGGCGTGGTGGCGGGCGCCTGTAGTCCCAGCTACTCGCAAGGCTGAGGCAGGGGAATCGCTTGAACCCGGGAGGCGGAGTTGCAGTGAGCCCAGATCGCGCCATTGCACTCCAGCTTGGTGACAGTGCGAGACTCCGTCCTAAAATCTAAAATAAAATAAAAAGTCAACATACAGGAAGGCAAGAAAAAGAGAACAAAACATAGAAAAAAAAATGGAGGAGACACGACAAAATAACATGAGAGACTGTCTAAAAAAATATCAAGTAAAAGATAGATTTGCAGGTTGGATTAAAGAATGAAAAACATGACCCAATTACATGAATAAAAAATAATAGACTATTGATATCTTTACCATCTTGGTTGGATCTCGAGGGTGTTATGCTGAGTGGAAATAACCAACATTAAACAGTAACAACATCTCATTTTGAGTGCCTGAATTCTAGTCAATATGCAAAATCCAATCAAAACAATTGTAATCAACATTTTTGAGATAAACAACAAATTAGTGATTACATATAGTAGTATAGAGGTAGAGGTGATGGGATAATTCTGCATTTAAATTGTGGTGGTGGTTATACAAACCTACATAATGGATAAAATGTCATACTTGCATGTTTTACCCAGGAGTTTCTTCATTTTGATATTGTACTACAGTTATAGAAAATATAACAATTTAAAAATACTGATTGAAATGTTCAGGGAACCTCTCTGTACTATATTTGCAACACTTCTTGTGTTTCTATATTTATTACAATATAAAAATACTATTAAAAGGAAAACATAAAATTATTGTCTTAAAATGATGAGAGATAATGACACAATTGAAAATAATAAATGTGCCTAAAGAATAAAAAGTTATACTGAGTAAAAAGTAAAAATAAAAAAAAATTAAGATTAATTACTGGCAAACAAAATAAGATGTAGAGAGTATCAGAGGTGATTCAAGAAAATAAAAATGTGGAAAGGTGAGTAGTCAAGGGTTTTCATGTGTTTTGTATTGTTTGCCATGAGGACTGATCACGTTCAGAGTAAAAATAATAATAGCAACAATGTCAACTCAAAAATGTTTCAATATTTTTACCTGTTAGTTTCTGGTAAATTAATGTGCTAGGCACAGCTTAATTGTGTTATTATAAATTAAAAATGATTGATTATACTTTAAACAGCTATATGCACAATTTTGCTCTTTCTCAGATTCTAATAATTAAATATTTTTATTTAGAGAATGTTACAGTATAAGTTTTATAAATTCTTGACTATCCAGAATTTTTAAAATTGCCTGCTTTTATGATACTATAATTAATTGTTAAGCAATTACATGTATAACTTCGTATACTGCCTTGTTCTCAAAATGATTAAAATGATCACTGATGTTTCTATTTTCACAAAGTCAGAAAATAATCAGCTGTGATTTACAAATACCTTCAGAAAATTTTTTCTTAATAGCAACCTCTTTAAAATCATAGTAATTTTGACAAATGTCCTCCAAATGTAATTGTTTTATACATAGCAATGCTATTCAGTGGGTTGCTTCAGTTTGTTAATGAGGTCTGGACTTTCAACTGGTTATCTCCTATTTATCATCAGCTACATTACTTACAATGAAATATCTAGTAACTGTATTACATTACTGATTTTTTTCCCTAAAGCTAAAGTAAGCAGTAAGTAATTGCTTTAGATGTTCAAGTTGAAACCACTTGAGAAGTTTTATGATATTAAATTTTGGATATTTTTTATTATTAAATAGCTATAGCATTAAAGAAGATAAGGAAAAAATACTTTCTGAAATGGTGGCCATGGTATTTCTAATTCTAGATCCTTGAGGAATCACCACACTGTCTTCCACAATGGTTGAACTAGTTTACAGTCCCACCAACAGTGTAAAAGTGTTCCTATTTCTCCACATCCTCTCCAGCACCTGTTGTTTCCTGATTTTTTAACGATTGCCATTCTAACTGGTGTGAAATGGTATCTCATTGTGGTTTTGATTTGCATTTCTTTGATGGCGAGTGATGATGAGCATTTTTTCATGTGTTTGTTAGCTGTATGAATGTCTTCTTTTGAGAAGTGTCTGTTCATATCCTTTGCCCACTTTTTGATGGGGTTGCTGGGGATATACCCAAAGGATTATAAGTCATGCTGCTATAAAGATACATGCATTTTTTATTTTATGTTTATTGCAGCACTATTCACAATAACAAAGACTTGGAATCAACCCAAATGTCCATCAGTGACAGACTGGATTAAGAAAATGTGGCACATACACACCATGGAATACTATGCAGCCATAAAAAAGGATGAGTTTGTGTCCTTTGTAGGGACATGGATGCAGCTGGAAACCATCATTGTCAGCAAACTATGGCAAGAACAGAAAACCAAATACCACATGTTCTCACTCATAGGTGGGAATTGAACAATGAGATCACGGGGAACATCACACACGGGGTCCTATTGTGGGGAGGGGGTTTGGGGGAGGGATGGCATTAGGAGATATGGCTCATATATACATATGTAACAAACCTGCACGTTGTGCACATGAAACAAAAAAGGTGGCCATGATAGGATGCTGAGGAGAGAGTTTCAGATTTTTAGGCTCCCCACTGTTAAGGACAGGATGGAAACATATATTCCATGTGTTTATTAAATTTTACATGTCTAATCTTAAGAAAAACATAGACTTGGCCGGGCGCGGTGGCTCAAGCCTGTAATCCCAGCACTTTGGGAGGCCGAGACGGGCGGATCACGAGGTCAGGAAATCGAGACCATCCTGGCTAACACGGTGAAATCCCGTCTCTACTAAAAAAACAAAAAACTAGCCAGGCGAGGTGGCGGGCGCCTGTAGTCCCAGCTGAGGCAGGAGAATGGTGTAAACCCGGGAGGCGGAGCTTGCAGTGAGCTGAGATCTGGCCACTGCACTCCAGCCTGGGCGACAGAGCGAGACTCTGTCTCAAAAAAAAAAAAAAAAAAAAAAAAAAAAAAAAAAAAAAATAAAAAAAAAAAAAAAAAAAAAACAAAAAAAAAAACAGACTCTAAGTTCAAAGTGTGCATATTTTAGTCTCTCTACAAAATCCAGTCAAATCAATTGCATCATAGAGGGCTGAATTAAGGGTATATATATTAAAACTCTTCCTCAAGATATCACACTCAGGGTTTGCGATTAGGCCGGAAAACCAGAATCATGTGTTTCTAACATATCATTGTGGTTATGAGAAGAATTGTTTCCCTTGATGTTCACTGGTGGTATGTTTTAGCCATTATGTTGTTTTAAAATATGTTGTATAAAGAGACATACATTTTTAGTTTAATAGTAATAACTGTACTATATTGAGTTTTATGTATGAGTCTCTTATTTAGTCCTTTATATAAAATATCTCACTAAATTTCTTTAATGACCTCAACATGTATCATTATTTCATAATTAAGGATCTCAACCTTTGAAAGAAGGAGCAGTTGCCTAAATCACACTGGTGGCCAATGGCTACATGGTTAATTCAATCACTTTGGGATTTAACTTCTGGGTACTGTCAACTACTCATGCTGCTTTACGATAAATGTTGAACATATTGTTTACTACATCACAAACACACACACAAACACACACTGCTACTTGAGGAACTGTCAAATACATGCACAATTTATGTTCAAATAAATAGTCTTCTGTTATCTTATAGATAATATGAATAAGATTACTTATTTGTTTCTAACTTGACTTTGTGATTTGTAGAGGAAAAGAAAATCCAGATTCTAATCAGAACTTTTATTTTAAAATTACAAAGAATGTTCTCATGAGTTTCTGTGCACCAGTGGGTAGCCTGCATTCTCTCTTTAGCATGCTGCCTTTAACAAATCCATTATTCAAGTTTTATATTATCTATCATCCATTAACATTTATTAAATATATTTTGCTGTAAAAACTTGAGTAACTAACATCAAAGCCTTTTGTGGAATATGGTAGAGAATGAATGAATGTGCTCAAAGCACTTTATTTTAACCTCTACTGTGGAGTAATTTAACATTATAGTGCATATTGCTGAATAAATTAAACCCTCATTTTAAAGTGCATTTTAAAATTTCTTTTACTTTTTATATTTAAAATTTTTTAAATTTATTTATTTATAATTTAGTGACGCTGAACACACACACATATATATACACACACACACACACACATATATATATATGCTGGCCATTTGTATGAGTTCTTTTGAAAATGTCTATGTGCTTTACCCATTTTAAAATCCATTTATTTGTTTTCTTGCTATTGAGTTGAGTTTCTTATATGCTTTTTGATGCTAATCCCTTATCAGATGTATAGTTTGCCAGTATTTTCTCCTATTCTGTAGGTTGTCTTTTCACTTTTTTGCTTGTTTGCTGTGCCGAAACTTTTTATTTGGATGTAATCCCATTTTTCTACTTTTGCTTTTGTTATCTGTACTTTTGTGTTCTTACAAAAAAAATTTGCCCTATCAATGCCACAGAACTTTTCCCCTACGTTTTTTTTTCTAGGAGTTTTACAGTCCAAAATAGTATGTTTAATTTTTAAATTAATTTTGAGTTGATATTGCATATGGTGAGTGGAAAAGGTTCAATTCCATTTTACTTCATGTGAATATTCACTCAGTTTTCCAACATCATTTATTGAAGTGATTGGCTTTCTCCCACTGTGTGTTCTTGGCTTCTTTATCAAAAATCACTTGACCATAAAAGAGTGATTAAATTTATTTCTAAGTAACTTATTATATTTAATGCTATTTAAATGGAATTATTTTCTTGATTTTTATGAAGAGGACTTTATTGGTATATTTTATTTTATTTTATTTATTTCCTTTTTGAAAATTTATAGACTTGACATCTAAGAACAGGAAAGTGCTTTTCTTTTCTTTTTTTTTTCTTTTTTTTTTATTATTATTATACTTTAAGTTCTAGGGTACATGTGCATAATGTGCAGGTTTGTTACATATGTATACTTGTGCCATGTTGCTGTGCTGCACCCATCAACTCATCAGTACCCATCAACTCGTCATTTACATCAGGTATAACTCCCAATGCAATCCCTCCCCGCCGCCCCCCATGATAGGCCCTGGTGTGTGATGTTCCCCTTCCCGAGTCCAAGTGATCTCATTGTTCAGTTCCCACCTATGAGTGAGAACATGCGGTGTTTGGTTTTCTGTTCCTGTGATAGTTTGCTGAGAATGATGGTTTCCAGCTGCATCCATGTCCCTACAAAGGACACAAACTCATCCTTTTTTATGGCTGCATAGTATTCCATGGTGTATATGTGCCACATTTTCTTAATCCAGTCTGTCACTGATGGACATTTGGGTTGACTCCAAGTCTTTGCTATTGTGAATAGTGCCGCAATGAACATACGTGTGCATGTGTCTTTATAGCAGCATGATTTATAATCCTTTGGGTATATACCCAGTAATGGGATGGCTGGGTCGTATGGTACATCTAGTTCTAGATCCTTGAGGAATCGCCATACTGCTTTCCATAATGGTTGAACTAGTTTACAATCCCACCAACAGTGTAAAAGCGTTCCTATTTCTCCACATCCTCTCCAGCACCTGTTGTTTCCTGACTTTTTAATGATTGCCATTCTAACTGGTGTGAGATGGTATCTCATTGTGGTTTTGATTTGCATTTCTCTGATGGCCAGTGATGATGAGCATTTTTTCATGTGTCTGTTGGCTGCATAAATGTCTTCTTTTGAGAAATGTCTGTTCATATTCTTTGCCCACTTTTTGATGGGGTTGTTTGTTTTTTTCTTGTAAATTTGTTTGAGTTCTTTGTAGGTTCTGGATATTAGCCCTTTGTCAGATGAGTAGATTGCAAAAATTGTCTCCCATTCTGTAGGTTGCCTGTTCACTCTGATGGTAGTTTCTTTTGCTGTGCAGAAGCTCTTTAGTTTAATTAGATCCCATTTGTCAATTTTGGCTTTTGCTGCCGTTGCTTTTGTGTTTTAGACATGAAGTCTTTGCCCATGCCTATGTCCTGAATGGTACTACCTAGGTTTTCCTCTAGGATTTTTATGGTATTAGGTCTAACATTTAAGTCTCTAATCCATCTTGAATTAATTTTCGTATAAGGAGTAAGGAAAGATCCAGTTTCAGCTTTCTACTTATGGCTAGCCAATTTTCCCAGCACCATTTATTAAATAGGGAATCCTTTCCCCATTTCTTGTTTCTCTCAGGTTTGTCAAAGATCTTCATTTACCTGCTTAACATTCTGTGAAAAGTCCTTGCTGTAAATTCAGTTACCCCAGCCAAATCAATCTCCTAGTAGCCATATAATCATGAACAAAAAGAACAAGGCTGGAGCCATCACAGTACCTGATTTCAAACTATACAACAAAGTGATAGTAGTTAAAATTGCATGGTACTACTACAAAAAATAGACTCATTGATCCATGTAACAGAAATGAATCCACACATGTATAGTCAATTAGTTTAAAATAGTTGCCTAGAATATACAATGTGATTACATACTCTTCAATAAATGGTGTTGAGACAGATGGATGTCCACATGCAGAAGGAAACTGAATACTTATCTCACACTACATACAAACATCAATTCAAAATCGATTAAAGACTTAAAGAAAGGATGTGAATCTGTAAATTACTAGAAGAAAACATAGGGAGACAACTACGTGATCCTGGTGTGGGCAATAGTTTTTTTCTTTGTTTGTTTGTTTGTTTTGTCTTGTTTTGTTTTATATTTTACCCCAAATGTGTAGCCAAAACAGTGAAAATACACAAATGGAATTACATCAAAATAATAGTCTTCTGCACAAACAGGAAACAAATAACCAAATGAAGACACAACTATGGATTGGAATAACAGAAAGTATTAGAAGCCATATACCTGGTGGGAGTTTAATATCCAAAATGTATAAGGAACTCAAACAGCTGTATAGAAACAAAAATAATATAATTAAAACATGGACAAGGGAGGTGAATAGACAGTTCTCAAAAGAAGATAGGCAAATGGCAACAACGGATATATGAAAAAATGCTCAACATCACTAAGTATTAGGAAAATGCAAGTTAAAATAACAATAAGATATCACCTCACACCTGTCAGAGTGGTTATTACAAAAAATGTCAAAAGAGGCCAACTCTGTGGCTCACGCCTGTAATCCCAGCACTTTGGCAAGTCAAGGCAAGCAGATCACCAGGTCAGGAGTTCGAGACCAGCCAGGCTACAATGGTGAAACCCCACCTCTACTAAAAAATACAAAAGTTAGCCAGGCGTGGTGGCGCACTCCTATAGTCCCAGCTACTCGGGAGGCTGAGACAGAGGAATTGCTTGAACCCAGGAGGCAGAGGTTTCAGTGAGCCGAGATCACGCCACTGCACTCCAGCCCAGGCTACAGAGCAGACTCAATCTCCCTTCCCCCCGACCCCCAAAAAATCAAAAGATAGGAGTTGCCAAGGGTGTCGAGAAAAGTGACCTTCTGTACAATTTTTAGGAATGTAAAACAGTATAGCCATTCTGGAAAACTGTATGGAGGTTCCTCAAAATAGTAAAAATAGAATTACCATATAATCCAGCCATCCCAATTCTGGATATTTACCCAAATTTAAAATTAGTGTGTTGAACAGATGTCTGCACTCTAATGTCCCTTTCAATAGCAGTTGCCACATTGTGGAATCAACCTAAATGTTCATCAGTGGATGAATGCATAAATAACATGTGGTATATATACACAAGGGTCTATTATTCAGTCTTAATAAAGGAAATAAAAATTGTCTTTTGTGACAGTGCGGATGGAATTGGAGAACATTATACTAAGTGAAGTAATCCAGGCACACAAAGACAAACCACATTTTCTCACCTCTATGTGGAAACTAAAACAATCGATCTAAAAGAAACAGACAATGGAATAGTAGTTATCAAAAGTTGGGGAATGAGGAAAATAGGAAGCTGATGGTCAAAGGGTAAAACACCTCAATTAGAAAGATGGGAGAAATAAGATATGATGTGTTACATAGCCATGGTGAATATAATTAATAATATATATTTCAAAACTGCTAAAAGAGTCAATTTCAAACTTTCTCACCGCAAAAAAATATTTGAGGTGCTGAATAGGTTGAATAGCTTTATTAGTCTATATTGTATTTATAAGTCATAACATCACTTCGTACTCCCAATATGTACACAACTCTAATTTGTCAATTTAAAATTGAAAAAATTAAAAGAAACTTCCAGTGTACACTTAAAGGGAAGGAGAATGTCTTTTATTTTCCACTTTCCTTCATTGAGTAATCTAGTCATATTCTCGGAAGTGGAGACATTTTAGATCACTTGAACAAAGTGTCAAATTTGATGATGACAGTAGCACAGTATGGAGGAAGCCAGAGTTTTTATTCAACTTTGTGTAGCAGAACCATGATAATAAACCCATTTAGCATATTATAGCGTCTACACTATCATATCAGGTAGAATTTCTCTTTTATATTTTTTAATAATGTGATTTGGATCTATTTCAATGCAGTTAAACCTATAACCTTTGTGCTAAATAATGTACCTGTTAACAGCCCCTTTGATCTCTATGATGAAATGCTTTAATCTTTTCCCCATAACAAAGATGCAACATGCCATTCCAAATGAGATCAGTGAAGTTTAAATAATCATGCTAAAATTATTTTTCTTTACCTTTACACTCTAAGAAGCACGCAAAACAATTTTCTCTGTTTTTCCTTGATATGACATTTCAGACTTGTTCATTAAAATCTTAAAATTTAAATTTGAATAGTGGTGGAAATGAAAGACCATAAGTTTATTTGCTATGTTTTTCTTACATCAGCCAAGTTAAATAAGTAAAAAAAGAAATATATATATATATATGTATGTTCCACAATTCCATTCGTGAAAAAAATTCTTAAATCATTTGCTATTTTTAATTGTCTATGCCATGCTATTACTATGCATTTTGTGAATCTCTTTAAGATAAATTTTTTGATAGAAGTCATTACATTAAGTGAAATAAGCCAGGTTGAAAAAGACAAATATTGTATGTGAGAACTAAATATGTGTGTGTGTGTGTGTATATATATATGTATATATGAAGATAGAGAGAAGAGTGATAGTTGTCAGAGGCTGGGAAGAGTGTTAGGGGTGAGGGTGATGAGAGATTGGCAAATGGGTACAATCATACAATAGAAGAAATAAAGTTCTAGAATTTGACAGCACAGTAAAGTGAATACAGTTAACAGTATTTTATTGTATGTTTCAAAATAGCTGGAGGAGAAGAATTGGAATGTTCCCAACACAAAGAAATAATAAATGTTTGAGCTGATGGATAAGCAAATACCTTGATTTGATATATATTGTATGCTATGTCAAAATATCACATGTCCCACATAAATATGTATGCATTTTATTTATCGATAAAAAATTTTAAAACATAATTGTTTCAAGAGCTGTAAAAGGAACATTTTATATAAAATACCTTCTAATTCATCATTCTCAGTTTTGTTCATCTTTTCACTTCGAGTTAAATACATTACCAGACTTTACCTAAGACAAATTATTCCTGGTGACCTGTAATCAGGATAATGAGTACTAGATGACTATAAGGAATTGTGTGCCACAAAGTAAATTGCTCTGTAATTTTCAACTTGTTAGAATTATTGACATTTATTTATTCCTTTTAAATCAAACTTAACTCTTGGCTTCCACTGGCAAAGTTTAGTGAGAAGTCCAATATCTGTGTGCCCTTTAGGTATATTCATTTCCGTACTCTAGTGCATACTAGAACTCTGGGTTTTACACCTTAAAACTAAAATAGGGAAGTAATAACTGTTCAGCAAGTCACTAACAACTATCAGCAGTTCCTTGCTGACATAGGTGAATATTTCCCTAAACTCTTTTCTTTATCAGTCTTCTTAACTTTGTGGTTCTTTCAGCAGTTTGGAAGTACTGCCGTATGAGGAAATCTAATGTTGAAATTACATGAGTTATTAGGTTATTTATCTATTATGAAAGATTTTCTTTTGCTATGTTTCCACATGACTATTACATGTGGACAGGGTGGAGTAATAAAAAAACTGTGAAATTCAGAGCATGAACAAAATGTTCAGCATCCATTTAAAAAATCACTTGGTCATCCATACTTAGATATTCTTATTTGGAAATATAGTTTGCATTTTCCATTTTTCTTTAGCGCAACACTAAAATAATATCAAAATAATCTTATGGGATAAAGGGAACCACCTTCTCTTGGCAATCTAATGGATTGTTTGTAAAAGGTGTTCAATAAAGTTGTCCTGACTTCCGTCCCTAAATTCTAGTGCCTAAAACCAGCTTTATGGTGAGGAGATATATTAGATGAAATATATGTGGCAATTAATGTCACATTTTTATACTTAAATGAGACTCTTTCTTAAATAGCAAAATTACATTTAAAGGATTTGCCAAGGAGACACTGATACTTATGACCTATCTTCTCTTGAACCAAATATCTGATCAATATATTACCAATCATACAAATTCATATGTATGAACACAAATATATATGAATATCTGATCAATATCTGATCAATATATTAACAACCAAAACCAGATATGTTACTGAAAATATATGTTTACAAAGTATTTGCTATTTCAAAAATGTCACTCTTTATTTATTTTCTCATTATCTGCCTACCTCTTAAAATGAGGTCAAGCAAGTTATGGTACCTCTACTTTGTTTACTATAATCAACTTTCTTGGGTTGATAATGTCTATTGCTTCTAGGTTGCCTAGATGTTGAGGGAAACCTGATATAATGGGCATTGTTGAGATAATCTGCTTTACTTATTGTGATTGTTTACATTTCTACAGAACTTTTAGATAGGAAAGATTCCCTTGGTCAACTGACAAGAAACCAGATCTCAGCAAAAGTAAAATCTTTGGAAGTAACCTGTGACCAGCCTTGCACAGGATATTTCTATTTGGTATTTTACATATTTCTTACTTTAAAATATGCTAATATGAATTTGATATCTACTATACTAATGAAATTCTGTGATCGAGAGTATATCTGACTTCCTAGGTGCCAAAATACATAGATTCTATGAACTACTGCCTCCAATATTCACTTTCCTGATGATGCCACCATCTGTTTTTGTATCTTGTTTTTCCCCCAAGTTCCTAGTCTTCTACTGACCCATTAAGCATGTCAATATTACAAAGGTTCTGTTCTCAGAATTCTCTTCTGCCTATTCTGATGGAAATTAAAACAGTTATATCAGTCTTATGCCTTCAACTACTGTATATGCCCTAATTGTTTCTCAATTTAATTACACGATCCTTTGCCCTTCTCTTGACCTCTACTTATTTCTTCTCATTATTTTTCATTCTCATCTTTTATTCATTCTTTTTTTCTTTATTTTCCTTTAGCTTCCTTCTCTTCTCATTCTCTTTCTTTTCCTTCTTGCTGTGTTAAAATTTTTAATTTTGATAATTTCATACTATCATAATGAAAACTGTTCAAATTTAATACTTCATTTGTGGTATCAATGATTCTTTAATATTTTTCCTTCACCTCCTGGCTCAGCCATTTCTTATTTCACTATACACTATATTCCTCAGTTTTACTAATTCTTTATTATTGGATGTTCTTAAACTCTCTATACAGTTAAGATTTCTGTCTATGCCTTTGTTTGTTCATTCATTCACTCAAAATATATTTTATAAGTACCAATTGTGTGTTGACATTTTTATTGTTGCTGAAGATGTAGCAATGAGTAAAATAAGACAAAATCTTTCTCTTCGGAAAGAACTCATTCTAGGGATGGGGGCAGAACATATACAAAATAAATTGTAAAATGTTTTATGCTACAGGATAAAAATTTAGATGGCAAAACAATAAGAGAGATATGTAATTAGAAATAGGAGTATTTTACTGTCACTTTAAGGTAAAAACCTGTATTTTTCCTTGGTGCTGTACTGAAATATTGTGTAATTGCTAGCTTCTTAAAGGCTTGTTACAATGTAGACTAAAAAACACTATCAGTGACTTTTTAAAAATCCAGCTGCCTACAATCAATTGGTTAACCTTCATTTGGAATGACTTATTTAATGTATGATTTGTAGCGTTAACCATAAATTATTTTGAAAATACTATTCACTGAGTTATGCAAGTCTTTCATATGCTGACATATTTTATTATATAAGATTAGAAAAATCTCTGTTGATATCACAATCTCATCAGAAAACTCACTAAATATCAGAGAGCTATGAAGCTTAAGATGTTAGATATACGTTTTCAAAATTTTAATTTTCACTTGAAGAATTCAATTTTATCATAGACAACAAATACTGTAAAAATTATTTTTTCCTTGAAATAACAAGCTTTATTTTCCAGAACATTCTTATCAAATATTCAATTCAAAATAATACTTTTTTTTTCTTTTCTCTCTTATTTTTATTTATTTATTTATTTATTTTGAGACACTTTTGCTCTTATTGCCCAAGCTAGAGTGCAATGGTGCGATCTTGGCTCACTGTAACCTCTGCCTCCCGGGTTCAAGCTATTCTCCTGCCTCAGTCTCCCGAGTAGCTGGGATTACAGGTACACACCACCATGCCTGGCTAATTTTTTGAAAGAATACATTTTTAATAGTCACTTTTTCAAATAAACATAATGTTCCATTAGATAAAAGTGCAGCTCATTTAGGTCGAAACTTGAATAAATTATACTTACATATACAGCAGAAGCACTTTATGTCTACTTCCTGTTTAAAAATACATATACTTGCTACTAGGGACTTAGTAACCTTAATAAGTTTAAGAACATTCGTTCATTTCATCAAGAGCATTCTTAAGTAAAACTAACTTTCTAATTTCTGTGCATTTCGTCCTTGCTTTCATTTGGACTGAGACACCATGAATTTCACTTACTAGTGCTTTTTAACTATTATTGAAACTATCAAACATTGAAAAATATATACTGTGTCATATTATAATGAAAACACTATCAACACTGAAGATGCTCTGAATGTGTATTAAGGACTCCAGGAGGTGCACAGGACACATTTTGAGATGCATTTTTCTAAGTAATAACCACTCAATAAGTCTATTAGGTAGACAGTATTATCTCTATTTTGCCAGTGAAGAAATTCAGTTATAGAAAGTGAAGAAAATTGCCTAATTTTTCCTAGCTATTAAGTGCTAAATCTGAGATTTGAGCTCATGCAATCTGTTTTAATGGTCTACTGAATTCACCACTATTCTTATTGACCCTCTAAGTGTTGGTGTGTCTGTTTCACAGTGTTTCTTTATAAATTGAAACCGCCTTTTTAAATTTCTAAAAACCCATAGTATAGATACACAGTGAAACCTCAAAATATGTTGATGAATTAATTCTGAAAAAGTAGTTGAGATAATCTATATCCATAATACTTCTATTACTTTAAACATATTTAGTAAAATTGTATATAAAAATTCTGGGCCTGGTAAGGTGGCTCGTGCCTGTAATCCCAGAACATTGGGATGCTGAGGTGGGCAGATCACAAGGTCAGGAGATCGAGACCATCCTGGCTAACATGGTGAAACTCCGTCTCTACTGATTGTATATTTAGAAAACCCCATTGTCTCAGCCCAAAATCTCCTTAAGCTGATAAGCAACTTCAGCAAAGTCTCAGGATACAAAATTAATGTGCAAAAATCACAAGCATTCTTATACACCAATAACAGACAAACACAGAGCCAAATCA